>NW_007728370.1:168960-242158 GCF_000696425.1 Galeopterus variegatus
GGGCGAGGGGCTCCAGCTTCTGCCCTGCGCGCTCCAGGGGGGGCGGCGGCGGGGCCGGCGGGGGCGGCGGCCGAGGCAGCGCCGGCGCCTTTGCTCAGAGGGACCTGTTGAGTCAACAGCTGGGGGGTGGGCAGGAACTGGGTGGCCACGGCGTGCAAGTGGTTGATCAGCTGCACACACCGCGGCTCCCTGGGTGTCCAGCTCTCAAACCGGGAGAGGTATTGCAAGACTTCTTTGGCGCATGTTTGAAATCCCGAGTGGAACGCATCCAAGTCGGACTGAATGGGCGACTTCAGAGCTCGCTCCCCTAGGATGAGGAAGGGGGTGGGGGACAAAGGCATGGAAGCAAGAAAAATACCGACGTTAAAACATCTGCTCATCACGTGGGCCCCGCACTGACTACAGTGATCTCGGTTTTTCCTCAGTATTCGAGTGATATAATCCACCGGTTGCCGAGAGAAGGGGGTGGCGCGAGGGGTGGGGAGCGGGGGAAGGGCTCTCTCCTCCCAGCTGAAAAACCAAAGCGGACAGGGTGCGACCGCCAGTTTAAATAAAAATCTTATTCCTCGGAGTTAGAAAGCTTTAGGATGCTTCGGGAAATGGGCACTTTCCAATGAAGGGAAAGTATAAGCAATTTAACAAATGAGTGAGCCCGTGGGCCCAGAGAGGAGGTGGGGGTGGGGAGCCCTAACACTGCTCCTCTGTGGGCTGCCCCGCTTCATCAGGGTAGGGTGGCCTCCCCGAACTGACTTACCATTCTGTAAAGCAATTATCTTCTGATGCTGCTGCTCGGTTAAGGCTGTTAAAGCTTTTAAGTGTTTCAATGTTAATTCCAAGACTACGGCTTTCTCCAGATGCCCCAGAGTCTGCAGTGGTGCAAAAGAGAAGGGGGCACTTGGTTACAACACACATTTTGCTTGATTGGCTTTCTATTCAGCATAGCAACTTAAACTAACACTTTGAAAGAAGTACTATTCTTATACTTCTTGAGCTTTCCACAAGACAGGCTATAAATGATTTCTTGCCTTCATCTGGGAGCGAGCACCTACTCTTGAGTTTGTGGGAAACTCCGTACACTACAGCACAAGTTGTAAGTCAGGCATCTAATATTTACATTTATTCTTATATCTCTGGGAGTCCTAGCAGGCTATTAACACGCCCTTGGAGAGCAGCAAAGAATGAAAATGTGCATCTTACTGTCAATTTCAGATGTTCAGGCAGTAAATCTTTCAGCTGAGCAATGCATTCATTAATTCGGTCTCTTCTCTTCTTTTCTATTAATCTGTGCGGTAATTTGTAGGTATCCTTAATATATGAGAGTCGTGGAAGAGAGAAAACAATAAGCTAAACATGCACTTACTTAATATAACGCCCTTCTCCCCATAAAACATACTATGTGATAAACTATGCCCAAGAAACCTCTTTCCTCTGGACTGTTCTTAAACCCAATTTAAATTCAGGTATGATGTTTAATATGCCCCTGAGAGTATCCAGCAAGCCACTTAAAATTCACAGTTGGGGAAGCTCAGGGGCTGGAATATATTTGCGGGCAGAGCTTCACTGTGAAATCAGTGGCCATAATTAACTATCCAGGCAGGTTAGGGGGAACATTGGAAACTTACACTTACCTTGCTGTCATCTCGCTTCATGCTCCTTTTGGGTTTACACATATACAAAGAGGAATAGTCCAGTCTGCAAAACAGAAATCAGCATCAGGCACCCATTCGGGGAGGGGCTCTGTCCTTGCCCGCTCCATACCACTTTCTGGAGAAGAAAAAAATCAAACCGAAGCCTAGACAGATATTCGCAAGGGTGCGTGCACCTTACCCTATAAAATCTCTATGTTCCAGTAACTGTCTCTCTTGCAAATGAGGAATTCCTTCGTCCATGTTCAATCGCTGTCCGTTTCCTCTGTTTCGATTTTTGGGGCTCTGTTCTATAATCTGTGGGACTGTAGCCTTGGGAGATCTCGGGGGGATCTGTGCGTCTCCAGTCTTTCAGTGCAGTGTTGAAAGTGTGAAGCAGTTGGTCCCCCCTCCACCTCGCTCTCTCTCTGTCTCTCTCTCTCGCGCGCACACACACACACACACACACAAGCACACGCACACGCACACTCGCGCCGGCCCCACTGCACTGGTAGTTTGCTCTCACTCCGGGCAGTGTTTGGCCACAGGGCACGCGCGTCGCCGGCCAGACCAGCACCCAGCTCACGTGCGGAACGTACCATCCGCGGTCCAGCCCGGAGGGGGGCGGGGGGAGGAGGGGCCGGGCCGGGAAGGGGCGTCGGGAGAAGGCGGCGAGAGGGGGCGGGGACACCTGATCAGGGCCACCGGAAAGGAAAAACAACTTCGGCCAAGCTATTCATCTTCCCAAAGGCGATGCAGTCAGCCTGGGGAGCGAGGGAGGGGTGGCGGGGTGCGGGGGAGGGAGGGCGCAGGGGTGCGGGGCAGCCAGGGCTTCCTTGGCTCGGAAATGCGACTCCCTCCGTTCGTCAGTCATTACGGTGCAGGAACGTGAACGTGGCTTTTTCCTTTTCCACCGATTGGGTTGTTGGTTTGGACCGGAGAAAGAAAAGAGAAAGAGAATTGTCGGCGGGTAAACTTCAGTCCCGAAGGAAATTTCGGAGACTTGTTTGCTCACCGCTCAGTGACCTGGGGGGACCCCTTGGCGCTGGTTGGAGGTTGCTCCGAAAAGGGGCAACTTGAAATCCGCTCCGTGAAGGATTTAAGATACATGAAAATATAGTCATTGGGCCAAAATGTCGCAATCCAAATGTCTTTCGGCGACACGGTGTCCCTGGGCCACCTAAACTTCCCGCATCAGCCGGAATTGCGGTGCCACTAATCACAGCAGCAGATGACGATGTTTAGGGCCTCGTGTGTTCCGGGAGGAAGGCTGCGGGGACCGAGGGAGGTGGGGTGGGAGGGAGGAGGTGGTGGCAGGAGAGGGGCTACCACGGAGAAGCAATGCAGCATTTATCAGTCGCCCACTAAACTCCGCCGCCCCTCTGCGCCTCCGGTGACGCTACGTGCTTTCCCCTATCCTCCCCCATCCCCCGTGCGACAAGAGACGCCGGGAGTGTGCAGAACCCACGTTTACTACCGCTGGCACCTCCAAAGCCTTCCTCCTTAATCCTGTCTCAAACGGGTACCAGCACAGGGCCAGCAACGTGATCCGACCTGCCGCTGCTGCCACATCACTGCGCGGGGAACCCGTGCGCGCGCGCGCTCGCCCTGCAGCCGCGGCGCTCGGCGCGGGGAAGCACAGGCTAGCACGAGCCGGGCCACCTTTCCCCAGGGCCACCCGGGCGCATGACTCACTGCTAGTGAGAGTGACCGGGAGGTGCCGGAGATGCGCACTGCATACGCCGCCCAGCGCGGCGAGGGGCTTTGGGGCAAGGGAAAGCGTGTCCTGCGGGACTCCCAGGTCTCCGACTCCGCTGCTGCCGCTACTCGGATTTGCCGGGGCTGAGATGGAGGAAATATATATTAATTTTGATATACATATAGATCTAAAGCCAAGATTTTTCCTGCACTGGAAGGAATATTTATATTCTCCCCGGGTGATCTCCGAAACAGTAATTATTGCCAAGTGGCATGTGAACCAAGGCGAGAACTCCGATTGTACACGCACAGGGGCGCAGCAGGGACTGGGGCTGTCGCTACGTGTCTCCCGGCCCGCCCCGCCAGGCGCGGATTCCGGGGACGGATCTGGGTCGCGGGAAGCGGCAGCTGGGAGGAGGTCACGTGTCTGCGGGAGTCGCGTCTCCTCCCCGCCTCCAGGAGCCTCCCGGGCCGCAGCCGCCGCTGATCGCGCTGCTGCAGTCTCCCGAGTCCTGGGCGGAGACGCGCACCGCGTCTGGCTTCGTGACTCCGGCGACGGAGACGACTCGGGCTCACCCTGGCATGGGGAGACGCTAGCGGTCCGTTCAGTTCCTCTGTTTAGAGGGCTCTTGAAGGTCTCTAGACTTCCTCAAACAAGGGGACCTATTTTGTACCAAACAGGCAATTTAATCATGATAAAACTTAAAAAGTATTTTTTAAATGCTGCTTTTATCTTAAACCCCGGCCCGACGTCTCCCGTTTCCAAGTGGTTGGATGGTTAATTCGCTTTGCAGGAGAGGACAAGCTGGAACCCTAAAAGCGGCATATCCCTGCAGTACTGTATCATTTTTTCCTCTTGTTCTTAATTGACAAATAAAAAAAAAAAAAAAAAAAAGGGGGGGGGGGGGGAAGAAAGCCGTTAGGTAAATAATTTAAAAAATTAAATACCAGCTCCCTTTACAGGTTTCTGAATGTTTGGAGTAGGAAGAATGTGTACATATCTGTTCCAGAGCTAAATTTCACTTGAGAACGACGGCTGTTTGGTGAAAATCAAATAAAGACTGGATCACTGCACATTGATCTTGTCAGACAAGACACAAGGCAGACAGACATCTGACCAGGGCAAATCTTAGGGGCTAAGTCTGGGGCAGACACTAAAGCAAATTGAAACAGGAGGAACAGGGACAGAAGCCTTAAGGATCCAGGGTGGGTTAAGTGAACGTGTCAACTTCCCACAATTTAGAGAGGTGGAGGAGATGGCTGCAAAGGAAGCCTCCTCTGTTCCCACTTTTGTCTCCTCCTCTCTACCCCTCCTTTCTGCCCCAAGGGTCCCTGTTTCTATAGCAACATTTTTGTTTTCTTTTCCACTCCTTTCCTTTCCTGATACCCAGTACAAGCTGTAAATGGGGTCTTTTCCAATTTTCTATCTCCTTTGTTATTCTCAGTCCTCCTTTCCCTCTCTGTTTTTCTTTTTCATGTCCACCTTTTTGCTCTTGTTTCCCTTTTTCTTTCCTTTTTTCTCTTCTTTCTTTTCTTTTCCCTTATGTTCTTCTCTGCCTATCCTCTGTTAAATGTCTGCTTTTGCCCTTTCTCTATGCTTTTTGTTCTTTAGTCTTTCACCCTGGTGTCTCTTCTTACTCATCCATTTCCCTTAAACTTGTCTGCTACTCCTTTTGTTTCTTAAACTCTTGCCTTCTTGAATATCGGGCACCATTTGATGCCTCTGAATATCTCTTTGCTGCAAGAACTGTATAACAATAGCTAACAGCTATATACTTTTTAGGAGTAGAGTATCAGACACCATTTTAAGGACTTTTCATGTACGAACTCATTAATCCTTTCCACAATCCTATAAAGTTTCTTTTATTGCCTTCATCCTATAGTTGAGAAAATGCTTACATAGTGAGATTACAACATTTGTTCAAGGTGCCAGAGCCAGGATTGAAACCCGAACAGTGTTTCACACCCCTTGATGTGAATAGTGAAGGATAAGGCCTAAATGTTAAATCGCTGCTTCAGGGATGTTTTTCTATTTACCAGTGAGAGTGTACACATTTGTTGTAGTGTGTGTGTGTGCAGGCAAACGTGTTTTGTGGGGGAATTTTGTAAGAGAGATGGGGAAGAGAGAGATGTTAGCATTGGCTGACGGCAGAGAAAGGAAAAGATATCACAAAAAGAAGGGAGGCAGTCTTTTGCCATGTCCGTGAGTCATTCTGTTGGCGTCTAGTTCCACATTTATTGATTTAAATCCAAATATCCTAATTAATTGTAATAATTTCATACAGATGGACAGATGGAAGTTCAGTTTAGAAAAGGCTGTTGATGGCCAACTGTTCACCATCTCTACTGAGCAAACCAAGCCCAACTCTAATGTGAAGACTTCAGGTTAGTAAAAGGAAAAGTTCACCTGTGGTGAGGTTAGAAAGGGGAAAAAAAAAATCCGCTTTCTAACAAAGGAACAGAAACTGGAATGCCCTCTTTGGATATGTTTAAAAATAGGTTGAGTCTTATCTTTTCAGGAAGGCTTAATGCCATCCTGCTGAAAGCCAAGAAGATACAAGATGAGCTCAAAGCTCCTATGAGCTTATAATTAAAGAATTTTGTGATACCTTGCTTTCAGTTAAAGATACCTATCTTTCTCCTTTTAATAGGTGAGGGGGAAGCCCTTCCACTGATTTTTATTTTTTATTTTTTTTGGTTAAGTAGGAAAATCACTACCTATAGAGACTTCTAATGAAAGGGAATACTTAGCTCAGGTTTTCTCCCCCTGCATAAGAATTGTAAGCTCTACACTGTAATATTATGTTCACCCTGTGACTTTGCAAGGTCTTATCCTATTTGTTTGCAAAGTCTTGGATTTCCAACAGAAATAGAACTCTCCTGAGAGGATTAAAGTTTCTACAGGGAATAGAGGTTTTCTGTCTCTTTAGGCTTCTGCAAGCCCTACTGCTCCTCTGGGAGGTGACTCTTAGAGTGTTTTGGGACCCCAGGTCTGACCCAAACTTTGCATCTCTGATGGCATTAAAGGCCCTGGATCTGCCCCGGGGATGGAGCCTCACACCTGTGGTGCTGTGAAAATGGCCCATCAGATGGACATTCTTACTCACCTCCATTTTGGACAATGGACAAGAATTTACAGCTATTCTACATTATTTTACATCCCAAAAGGGGAAGGTAGCTCATTCTACCTATAGAGACTTCTAATGAAAGGGAATACTTAGCTCAGGTTTTTTCCCCCTGCATAAGAATTGTAAGCTCTACACTCTAATATTATGTTCACCCTGTGACTTTGCAAGGTCTTATCCTATTTGTTTGCAAAGTCTTGGATTTCCAACAGAAATAGAACTCTCCTGAGAGGATTAAAGTTTCTACAGGGAATAGAGGTTTTCTGTCTCTTTAGGCTTCTGCAAGCCCTACTGCTCCTCTGGGAGGTGACTCTTAGAGTGTTTTGGGACCCCAGGTCTGACCCAAACTTTGCATCTCTGATGGCATTAAAGGCCCTGGATCTGCCCCGGGGATGGAGCCTCACACCTGTGGTGCTGTGAAAATGGCCCATCAGATGGACATTCTTACTCACCTCCATTTTGGACAATGGACAAGAATTTACAGCTATTCTACATTATTTTACATCCCAAAAGGGGAAGGTAGCTCATTAAGCAGAGTCAATAAAAATCTAGAAAAGTTTTTGGTTGATGCTAAAATCAAGGCCTGGGGAGGGGGTCAGAGTGGGATCAGATTGCACAAAAGCCTCCCACACACCTGCTCTCAGGGGAGAAGGGTTAAAGTGTCAGGCACACCACAGAAAGAAGGGGACATAAGAGAAGGATCTTAAGAGGGATGGAAACCCCAGTGCTACTCACCAGAAGCCAAATATGACTTTAAAATATTGATGATGTTATTTGCTGAAGGTACCAGATTTAAAATCCCTGAATAGCAGGTTAGGTTTTCCAGTTGCATACTCAGCAAATCAGTGGAAGCAGCACAAGTGTCCTCTTTTAATTTGTAAAAGGACATAACTCTTTCCATAGACTACCAACTAATGTGTCTTTGTGGTTGTAAACATCCCCACATGAATCACATACATACAAGTTATATTTATGTAACAGTACTCAAGAAGTTTATACACTTTTAGTCTTTGCATAGCACCAAGGAGCAGATAATATTAAGTATAGGAAATAAACTTTATTCATGATAAAATCACTTGTATTTTTATGTTTACATGATTATCACAAGCAGTCATGCAGGCTATTGGAATTTAATGTGTGCTCAACGTTCCTGGATTTCCTAACATACGAAAGACAACTAGGAGAGAGCCAAGCCTAAGACCACTGTAGGAGGTCCCCCTGGCTATTATCTCTCTGGGTTTCTGCTGGTCCCTTCTGGTGTCCCTGTGCTTGTCATATGGATCAAGGCTGATCCATAATTAGACCAGAAAAATAGAGTGAGGAGAAGATAACAAACCCGTAAGGAGTTCCACAAAGTGATTCCTACACTTTCTCTGGATTCTCTGGACTAGCTGGATAGTGGAATCCAGAGTGTCTGCATGAAGAGTGGGTCATTTCACCTCTGTGTTTCCGTTGTTACTGCTGATGAAAATTCTAGGAAAATCTTCAAAGAGAAATATGTTTATGTAATGTGAAGTGCACTCAAACAGGAATAAGATGCACTAAACAAACACTTCTCTCCCCCACCCATTATGGGTTTCGAAAGATCGTTGAGTCAATTGTTAGATGGTGCCCACCCAGTGCAGAGAGCTGTCTATAACCGAGTCTGCTCCTGTATGAAGGCATCAAAAGAATAGTTAAGGACGATTTAAGTTACACTTACAGCTATTGGTGTAAATTTTATTCAACAGTTAAAGCAAGAATTCATATATAATAATTACCCCCCAAGAGTCTGCTCCTGTATGAAGGCATCAAAAGAATAGTTAAGGACGATTTAAGTTACACTTACAACTATTGGTGTAAATTTTATTCAACAGTTAAAGCAAGAATTCATATATAATAATTACCCCCCAAAAGTAGTATGGTTCTAATATTAGCTTATAATCCTCATTCATAAGGAAAGGGGTGGAAATCTGGGCTACGTGGGAGTATCAGTTAAGAACTGCATTTGAACCAAAATAACAGCAGCTCAAACAAATTAGGAATTTCTTTTTTGGTCACATAAAAAGTCTGAAGGGGAGGAGTACAGAAGTAACCTGAAAATAGGAGTAGTGCCCTCCGTGTCCCAGACTTCTGCTTTTCTGCTCCAGTCTTCTGGTTTCATCCTCAAGATTGCCTCATCATCAAAAGATGGCTGCTGGGGCTCCTCCAGTGAAGGAGAAAAGGGTATCTATCAGCTGAGCAAGTCCCCTTAAGAGGTCATTTCTTATAAGCTCCATCCAATGACTTCTGCTTATGTGTTATTATCCAATCCTATTACAAGGGGGCTAGAAATATAGTTTTCTAGCTGAGGGCTCCCCAACGATATAGGGGTCCTATTAGTAAAGACGGAGTATGGAAAGGATATTGGGTTGGCACTAGCCATTTCTGCAGTGGGGTGACTAGAGGAAGTGGCTTGTTTGGGTCTTATTTTTTTCATTAGTGGCTCTTTTTTTCTCTACTATGCCATACGAGTTGGCAGTGTCCCTTTGTTGTATTAGGTTATTTAATTCCAATTTCAGAAAATTTTCAGTCTTTCCATCTGCAATTGCACAAACTTAACTAACTCCTTATGAACGTGGTTTTTAACATCCGTGTTTTTACATTCTAATAATTGCATAAATCTGCTTAGGAAGGAAGTTTAACAAGGTTTGCTCTTCTTCCTGTAGAATGCAAATTGCAGCTGCATGTTTTCTGGGAAGTGATTGTCTTTCTTTTTATGTAGTGACACCTGTTCTCTGGTTGTTCTGTCTTTGTAGCTGTGGCTTCTGCCCCTGGCATTTGGCTTGAAGAGAGCAACTTCCAGTAGGAAGGCAGTCTCTCCTAGTCTCTGTCTGAATGCAGCTAGGATTTTGCTCTTCATCCACGTCTAGCCACATTTATGTAGGATGTAATTGCTCTAGGGTCAGAAGATTGGGGGAGAGCTATGAGACTGGGTTCTGGAGCAGATGAGGAGAAAGAAGAGGGAGGTGAGTGCAGTAGAAGGGAGCAAAGGAGCCGATCTCTAGGGTTGGGATTGAGAGGCGAACACTGGAAGAGAATGCGTCTTTGGGGCACTTTACTATGGACAGGTATTAAGGCCAGTGTCCTACAAATGTTTGTTTAGTTCTCTCCATTCTTTGAACGAGGCACCATTAACTTCACTTTATAGAAGGACAAACTCAGGTTCAGAGACTTTAGGCAATTTACTTTTGTTGTGTAGGCAACAGCAAAGCCAGGCAATAGGGAATGTAAGGCCTGAGATGTGCGCCTGGGTTTTGTCACTAGCAGGAATCTAGAGTTTTAACAGTTACCTTCTCCCCTGAGCCCCGGAGTGGATCCCCTATATCCACCTTTCGCCTTCCTCGGTAAAGCCCCCACTCCATTCTTGGGAGTCGCCGCTAGAGGCTTGATGTTTAGAGGAGTTGTTGGGAGATTTGGAAGACAGTGGGAGGGACATTCCTGATCCCATTCTAGGTGTGGAGTGACGTCCCTGATATCTGAGTTGAAATTCCGCGTGTATTTCCCCACAGAGAGACATGGATAAAGGTTAGCCAGTGGATAAAGCTGCCCCATGTCTTGGAATCTGCTCTGCAGTTCTCACCCATTAAACACATATTTGCTATGCTTATATGTGCTGTGCCTGGTGATGGGCATAGGGATTCAATATTGAACCTTGTCTTCAAGGAGCTTACAATCTAATAGATCAAAGTTCTCAAAGAGGAGAGATTACTAAGAAAGCTGAGTAGTTATCCTAAACCATTTTATTTACCCTATATTTTATGTTCCATAAAAAGCTCCCCTTCTGGTGCATTTGAGATACATTTATACCTATGCTTTTACCCTCTATTTTATGTTCCATAAAAAGCTCCCCTTCTGGTGCATTTGAGATACATTTATACCTATGCTTCTCTAGAGATGTACTGTAGAAATCATTCCAGCAAATGTAGTTGGTGGCCTCAGTCCGATGAGTAAGCCTTGTTTTCCTATGATAAAAAGGCCACTAGACAGAAAGGCTTGCAAGGAAAATGCCATCTGCCCTGCTCCCCTGAGCTATCTAGACCTTCATTACCACCAGTACCCCTCCCCGCCAATTTGCCCTCTCTGATGTTGGTGGGAAAGCCCCTTCAACATTTACCCCCTCCAAGAATACACAACAATTTATATGTTCCTGACCTGCTATGTCTCTCTGATTCTGCCACCCCCTATGACAAGTATTATGGTTTTCTCTTCTCATGGCTATGTGTTTGAACGTTCTCTCTTTGGTGTTTGAACCTCCCTTGCCCTGTGGAGTATAACTTGGTCTGCCTCCCTGGCGCTCCACACCCTTTGAGAAGTTCTGCTCAGCCCCAGCCCCTCAGCCCTCTCCCTGACCCTGGTTGCTTGGTCATTGCCCTAGCAGGTTGCCCTAGCAGGTTCCCTTCAGGGGGAGATTTGGACAGGTTGGGCTTAGCTAATTTCCTCTGCCCAGGGTGGGCTGGAATGGTTTCCAAAAATAAGATAACTCATTACAATGGCCCGAAACCTTCAGAGTATAGATTTTTACATCATGCGAGGGGCACACTTCCTCGCCGTCATACACTTGACTCCCTTAGTTTTTCTTTGGCCTCAGCAGTTCAGCCTGGAAAGGGGCCTGGCAGGGTCGGAAACTTGGGGTAGCCTGATGTCCACATCCCTTCTAGCTGCATGGACTGGATGGCAAATTTAGCAAGACTGCCTGACCTTTAAACAAAGTATTTAGTAGTCATTCTTAAACCCTTCATCTCCTTCACTCACTTCATCCAATTAATAGCAATGTCCTGTAGATCCCACCTCTTAAATATGTATTAGATCCGTCCTCTCCTCTTCATTCTCACTGCCTGCACTCCAGACCAAGCCCCCATAATCTCTCACCCCAAATACTGCAAGTTTTTTCACTGCTTTTAACAGTCGGGGTTTAGTAAGGAAAACAGAAATCCCTCTAGATATTACAAGTAGGAGGACTTTAACAGAGGGTATTAAACATACATAATCTTTGGAAAGGCTGGGGTAATCAAGGCTGGGAAAAACTGCTGCCGACTTTCAGGAAATCTTGTAAGTCAGGATTTTCAGGGAAACCTGAGTGCCATTGAGCTCAGCTGTCTGCTGTGCTGAAGAGGCAGACCTGCAGGAGCTGCCCAGAAGCCTCTGTCAACCTTGTGTCTGCACACAACAGCCTCTGGAGAAATACAGTGTGGCTCTTCCATTTTCCACGTCCTGCACAAGGGCCTCTCGTTGGCAGAATCTAAGCTGCAACCCTGTGTGGGCAAGGAATTCTGGAAAATGTGGTTCCAAACTTCTCCCCTGGGACGAGGACAAAGTCTAGAAGGCAGTGGAGCTAGGGCCGAGTTGACAACAGACATCTCAAATGCACTGTGTTCACCTACTTTCAATCTCCATCACATTTAATTCAATCATTGTATTATAGCCAGAGCAATTTTTCTGTTCATGTTATTCTCTTGTTCAAAACTCTTTAATAGCTTCCTGTTTCCATTAAGTTAAAATGAGAATGAAAACTCTTTAGTGGCTTGGAAGATGCTGTATATGATTTAGCTCCTGCTAAATCTTCAGTCTCATCTCGTTCCTTTCCTCTCTTTCTGTACTGCAGCACACCAGCTTTCTCTCAAAATTGTTTTAATGTAGCCTTCCTACCTCAGGTCCTTCACTCCTGCTGTTCCAACTGCTGAGAATGCTTTTCCCCCACTTCCCAACTCCTTTCAACTGTCTTCTCCCTACTCCTCCTTCAGGTGTCATCTGAAACATCACTTTCTCCAAGAAGACTTCTCTGGGTTCCTAAACCAGGTTTGTCTCCTTCTAGAAGCTCCCTTAGAACCTTTGATTCTCTTTCATAACACTTCTACTGTTTGAACACCTTGTAAGACTTTTTAACATCTATCTTCCCTATTAGTTTGTAAGCTCCATGAAGACAGACACCCAAATCATTTACTGCTATGTCCCCAATGCCTAGGACAGTGTTGAGCTCAGAACACAACTTTTTTTTGAATGACTCCTGGAGGTCTTCCACCAAATCATTTATGAACTGAAGGTGATTTAGTTCTGGGAAAATACTTGAATGAAAAGTCGTAACCAGGCCAAATAACATTTGAAGGGTCCTAGTACCTTTGGAGATGGGGAATATAATATTGGCTTCCACCCTCCCATTCCTCTGCAAGGGCTTTCATATATTGCTATGGCGCTCATGGGCAGGGACACCCTCGCTGGTACTGCATATTTATTTCTTGGCCTCCCCAGGTATGCGAAGATCAGGAAGTAGAAGAAGAGCATGAAGGATCATAAAGTGCTCCTGGAATAACAGGAAACCCAGTAGCCTGGCAGAGTGAATTGGTGAATTGGTGGAAAGTTCTGCAGAGGGGTAGGGCCTGTGCCTCTGGAATTGCTGTTGGTCACTGCACCAGGATGGACATGTTCTGTTCCCAGAAGGCAGTAAGCTCTACCAGTGTGCTCCCTAACGTAAGCACAGCCTTGGTAAGTTGGCATTTCTCACTCACACAACTTTTACTTCCTTTCACAGTGTGCATTAGCAAGGCAGAGAGACTTTAGGGGCTGGAGCTAGTCCAGGGGAATTCCACAGGTGCTCCCGAGACCGTGGGTTGATAAGGTGACATCCTGGCTCTCAGTGGGGAGGGGGCGCAGAGTTTGGTATGGCAAGCTGTGTTTACAGGTCTGCTGGGCTGAGTGGATCACAGGAGGGAGTCCTGGGGCAGAGCCAAAGAGCTTGGTTACCAGGAGCACAGAAAGAAACAAGCACCGTGCCAGGATGTGGGAGTCAAGCCTCCGACTCAGGAACAATGTGGGAGGGTTGAGAGCCAGTGAAGCCAATCCATCAGAATGCCAAGCAGGTGGGCACAGAGGAGACAGGAGGTGAGAGGTCAGTACAGACAAAAGAGAGCTGGGGCAGGAAGTGGGAGGAGGGGACCAGGTCTGGATGGATCGCTACCGATGTGGAGGAATTCTCCTTGGGGTGGTTGGCCATGCTCCTGACAGGCTGGAAATAGGGTCCTGACCACAATTATGTATTCAGAAAGACTACCTTGATTTTTCTGGTCAAGGGGTTACAAAATCATACTATGCTTAAAGAACACAGCCCCAGTGATAGCCAGCCACTGGCAGGCCTGGGTCTGAGTTCCCATCTGCTCAACAGCCCTGCATTGTCAGTGGTGATCCAGTGGGTACAATTCTGAGTCTATTTTCTTATTGAATAATGATGCTAATGATTTTTCTGGAACCTATGTTTTTTATTCTGTTTAAGAAATTCTGCCTCAGATATACTCAAGATAATGAAATAGTCACATCACATATTTCTGTCCTTGTATTATTTCTTATTGCTGCTTACGGTGGCAGAAGTGTATGAGCTTGGGCTTTAAGATCAAGAGGACCTGGGTTCAGATGCTGTTTTCCTCTGAAGAGCTGTGTGACCTTGGGCAAATTATTAAAGAGTCTATTTTCTGAAACGTAAGAGTAGCAGTGCCTTCCTCTCACTGGTTGTTGTGGGGTCTGTGACAATGCCTGGAGACAACCTGCTGCATAGTAGGTGAGCAATAAATGGTAGCTATTATTTTACCCATTGGAGCTGCCTGGTTAAAATTACACATGTCACAGAAAATTACAGGAGTCATTGAAAATAATTGATGAATTAAGTAACATATTTTAAGTTCAAGAGGTAAACGTATTACTTTCAATTATCCTTTCCTTTCCTTAATAGATGAATAATAATAAAACAGAGGCCAGACCTGTCAATGTGATTTTCCATTAGTGAGATGTAGTTAAGAGTCCACTTTATTTCATGTGCTAGTTGAAAATAGGCAATACTGGTCACAATCTTATGCTTTTAAATCATACTATTCAGGCAGCTCTTCTGAGAGGTCACATAGTTCCACATTTTTGCACAAATGGAAAATCCTGTTAGTCCACACTTTGTCATAAGTTAAAGCCGTATTCAGGTCTTAAATGAATGACATGGCTGAATTAAGTTTCAAACTTTGTTAGCTGGCCATGGAAGATATTTTGACTTACTTCTTCTTTATGTCAGCTATTGTAATAATAACAATAAGCACCTTTTTGCATTTATTCTGTGCCATGCTCTCTTAGTATTTTACCAATGTTAACTCATTTCATTACTCAACAGCCCCTTTATATAAGTACTCTGATAATGCCATTCCAAAAAGGAGAAACTGAGACACAAGGATAAGCAATTTGTCCATGTTGCACAGCTGGCAGGTGGCAGAGCCAGGACTGAAGCACACACTGTGACTACAGGGTCAGTGCCCGGAATCTTTACTGCCTCTCTGCACAATGGACTCCCAAATATCTAGACAAAAGTCAATGTTTCTATTCACCATCCATGATTTCTGTTTACAGAAGAGACATGGGCTTTGGAATCTGAAACTCTGAGCACAAAGTTAAGCTTTGCCACTACCTGTTTGCCTGGCTGTGAAAGGCAAGGTATTGAACTTCTCCAAACTTCAGTACTTTGTAAGTGAGGATAGTATATGCCTGTTGTGAGGTGGTGGTGGTGGTTGTTGTTATTATTATTATTATTATTTCTGACACATAGGAGATGCCCAATGTATATTAGTCACTACCTTGAATACCAAATATCTAAACATATCTAAATATGCAATTATTTTGGTGGTTTATTTTCTCCCCCCCAAAAAATTCTTGATTTCATTGAACTGTTCAGCTTAAAGCATCTTCTGTGTGTAAGGTATTCTCTAGAACAATGCTATCTGATAGAACTTTTTGCGATGACAATGAAAATGTTCTGTGATCCGTCCTGTCCAATATGGTAGCTACTAGCTGCATGTAGTTATTGAGCAGTTGAAATGTGCTTAGTTTAAAGTACTGAATTTTAAATTTTATTTAATTTTAATAAATTTAAATTTAAGTAGCCACATGTGGTTAGTGGCTATTATATTGCACAGTGAGAGTCTGGATGCTTTAATCAGGTCCAAATACTGGTTGATCAGTAGATAATTCTTTTAAGAAAGCCAAGACAGTTTCTTAGCCTGTTCTCTTTCTAAGATGTCTATGGTGCTCAGTATCTGTGTAGGAGTAAGGAATATCCATTACCAAACATTTATTTAGGCAAATAAAGAGAAACTATAGCTATCAACCTCTCTAGGTTTCATAATACCTGACAGATCCATTTTAATTTTACTAGAACCCAAATGGCATAACTTATCAACATTTTAAAATACTGATCATTAATTTGCTATGAATATTTTAGTTACTTCCCATAAACAGTAATATAATAAATTTCATACTGTGTATAATACCATATGTACATTAGTTAGGTTTAGATGTAAGCCGTGGTGTGCTGGTATATGTTTAACTGGTCCTTTGGGGAAAACATGTGTGTGTGTGTGTGTATGTGTGTGTGGTTTATCATTCATTTTGCTATTATAAAGGATGTGTAGCAAAGCACACATTTATATATAATAATAAAATATGCATTATTCCAATAAATCCTGTAAATTCCATATAGCTGATTGATTCTCACTGAAGGCTTTTGCTAAACGTTTTTAATCCCTTGCCAACCTATGATTACAATTAATTCACGAGTGTAATTCTGACATAAATGTTGGTTGATATTTTCCTCTGTGTTAGTGATTAAGGTAAAAGTCAAACAACAAAGACATTTGTTAGAACCTCCCTCATTCATCAATGATATGAGCAACTTCTTCACTACACAGATAATAATTTTCACACACTGGAAAAATATTTCCTCCATGTTTTGTGCTATTCACAATGGGATGAGTACAGATATGACACACCTTTAAGTCTGAGCAGGATTAACATTTTTCTCTATCAGTTTCTTGGTCTAGCAATTGGCAAAGTAATAAATCAATCACTAATTTGTAGCATTTGCCAGTTTCCATGGTGTAAATACTCCCACCATGACCAATTTCAAGCTACCAATGCGACATCACTAAAAGTGGGGTTGGGAAAAGACATATATAACTAACCTCAAAAGCATAGATAATAGTAAAATTCAGTAAAATAACTAGGAAGTGATGGACTTTGAGTATCCATTGCCTGTGTTTTTAATAATT
Source organism: Galeopterus variegatus (assembly GCF_000696425.1). Lineage (NCBI taxonomy): Eukaryota > Metazoa > Chordata > Mammalia > Dermoptera > Cynocephalidae > Galeopterus > Galeopterus variegatus. Next base: position 185,497 of record NW_007728370.1, read on the forward strand.
TACTTAGTTGTAAGTTTATAAGATAATTTCTAATAATGGGCAGTCCCAGAATTCATCAACAATTTACAAAGGGGCCACTCTTTGCCAAGATTAGGTGCTAGGGCTGTAAATATGAATAAGGCCTGTCAATATTTGAGCCTTCCAGGATATACTCTTGCCCTCTTCTGTATCTCCTTTTTCTTTCTGGTTGATCTCATGTAGGCTCATGGTTTTAATATCATCTTTGTGCTGATGACTTCCAAATTTATGTTTTCACCTCTGTTTTCCTACTGCATGCTCCAAACTCACAAATCCAGCTGCCTACTTGATAATTCTTCTTGAATATCATATAGTTATCTTCAACTTGACATGGCCATTCCAGCCTGATACATCTTAATGTCCACCTTCTGCCCCAAACCCATCCACTCACCATTCTTAGTCAACGACATAATCATGCACCAGTTGACTGAGCTCCGGTTACAGGAATTATCCTTGGTCCTTCTCTTTCATTAATTTTCTTTACCTTATTCATCAGTGAGTTCTGTTTCTTCTATTCCAAACTACTTCCCAAATCTGGACATTCCTCACCATCTTCAGTGTTATCTTCCTAGTGAAAACCACAGTCTCTCATTGGGACTACTAAATACCTTGCACAGTCTGAAGAAGGAGCTCTCAAAAAAATAAAGCAGCACGTGTCACTCTTCTGCTTAAAATCTCTGTAGTAGTTACTTATTACAATTAGAATAAAGTTTAAAATTTCTTTTTATATCTATAGAAGGCAGAATAATGAGCCCTCAAAGATGTCCATGTCCTAATCTCTGGAACCTGTCAATATAAATATATTAGATTACATGCCAAAGGAACTTTGCAAATGTGACTAAATTAAGGACCTTGGAATAGACAGATTGTCCAGGTCTATGCAGATGGGCCCAACATAATCACAAGGTTTCTAAAAGTGGAAGGAGGAGGTGGAAGAGAGTTAGAGGGAGATGTAATGATGGAACGGTCAGGGAGATGCAGCCGTGCTGTGTTTGAAGATGGAGGAAGGCAGGCACAGGCCAAGGACCGTGGGTGCCTCTGGAAGCTGGGGGAGACAAGGAAATGGATTCTTCCCTAAAACCTCCCAAAAAGGAACAATGCCCTGCCCACACCTTGATGTTAGCCCTGTGAGACCCACCGTAAGACTGCTACCTTGTAGAACTGTAAGATGATACATCACAGTTGGTTAAGCTGCTAAGTTTGTTGTGATTTGTTAGGGCAGCCAGAGAAAATGAACACAATAACCTACAAGATCTGCTTCTTGTCAGTCTCTATAATTTCATCTCCTGTTGTACCCTCTCTCCTTGTTCACTATGTTCTAGCCATCTAAGCTTTGGTTTGGTTTGGTTAACAAGCCAGAGCTTTTGCACCAGCTATGTCTTTGCCTACAACTCCAGGTCTTCGCATAAGTGGCTACCCATCATTTGGATTTCCAAAATCTCCTCAAAAAGGCACCTCCACCTAGTCACTTTTTGCTCTGTGTTTTATTTTCAATAGCTTCTGTCAGGCCCTGAAATTGTCTTAATAATTTATTTGTTGTCTTTATACCCTCCTACCAGACACACACCATTAAAATATGAACTGCACGAAGCCAGGGAGCTAGTCTATCATGTTCACCCAGTAAGAGCTCAGGGAATATTTGTTGAGAAAAATGAATGAAAACATGATGCCTTGCCTTAGAATATGCATTGTCCATGAGAGAAACGTTGAGTCAAGCAATGATTATGTTACAAAAGGGACTCATTTGGGGTGTTCTGGGCAGTCATAGGAAAAGCCATAGGAAAAGCAGGCTTTCCAGAAGAGTGACTAGTGGGAACTCTCTTGAAGAGAAAATGGGAAAATAAAAGACAGGTAAAAAGGAGCCGGTGGATTCTCAGCCAGAGAATGTTGAAGGGGCAAGGACACAAAGGTATGAAACTAGGATACAAAGGTGTTAGGGGACCTGCAGGTGGTTTGGTTACCCTGGAGCCTGAAATGAAAGGGAAATAGTGCCTCACGTATGACTTACCAAGAGAGTTTTAATTAGTCTAGATGGCAATGAGGGGCCATTGAGGGATTTTAAGCAGTGTCAGTTTCACATTGTAGAAAATTTATTCTGGTGACACTATTGAGAATATATTGAATGGAGTGATGCTGGAGGCAGGACACCAATTGGGAGGACATGGCTGTTGTCAAGATAAAACACCCTGGAGCAGTGACAAGGAAGATGGAGAAAGACGGGGAGATCTGAGAAATATTTTAGAAGTAGATTCTGTAGGATTGGTGACCATTTTTTGTGTGGGATGAGGGAGAAGAAGTACTAGGAGTAATCCCCAGGGTTTGGCCTGGGTGACTAGACAGAGAGTGGTACCACCAACAGGAATAGTGAATATAGCAGGACGACATGAGACGTTTCACTCTGACAAGTTTGGGGTGCCATGGGTGGAGAGACATGTCAGAGGCACCTGGATATTGGGTCTGAAGCTTGGGGAAAGGAACAAGCCTAGAAATTTAGATTTGGGAGTCAGTGGCCTATGCGATTGGGTGGTTGAGCTAGTTCAAGACATGGTGATCAGAAGAAAAGTGGGTTGAGGGTGGAATCTTAGGGAACACCAGTTTTTACCCACTGGATGGAAGAAACATGTCCAAGAATGGGACCAAAAAGGAATAGCCAGAGAATAAAGAAAAGAATCAGGAATGTGCTCTCATCCACAGAAATTGCTGGCTTCTTCATCTGCCCCTGCGATTTAGCAGGCATTTCAAATGTTACCTCTTCCAGGTCCTCTCAGATAGATTTGATTGCTTTTCATTGAATCACTACCACACCTTATTTGTACCTATTTTATGGTGATTATCCCATTTTGTGTGTGTGTGTGTGTGTGTGTATTAGTCTGGTCTAATATCCCACTCCTATATTGTAAACTTCTTGAAAGTAGGGACTACGACTTACTCAATTTTCATTCTCTCGTTGTTTAGTTCTCAGTAGAACGTCATGCATGTATCACCTCTGTGACAAATGAATATGACCACTGAGTGAAGCAGAGATTTGGAAGGTATCATTTACTCACATTTTAAAGAAAACAGTACTCACGTGAGTAAGTATAGGTGGTAGGAAATAGCAAAGCAAAATGTTTCTTCAGAATAACAGTAGGGTATAATCTTGATACACTTGATTATTATGAGTTCCTGTGTAATCGTAATAGGGAAATAGTTATTGAATACTTATGATGTCCCAGACACCCTGTCAAGTACTTTATCCACATGACTTCATTTAATCTTCACAATAATCTGTGGGGTTTGCGTTATTATTCCCATGTCACAGATGGGGGACAGGAACCTCAGAGAGGTTAATGTGCCCAAGACCACATAGGGAGGACAGGGCCAAGGTTTAAAACCAGGCAGCTGCCTCCAGAGCTGGCGTTCTAATTGCCTGATGGCGTTCTAATGTTACCTCTCAGGTAACATTACTGGAGATCCTGAGCCAAGGCAAGTAGGGTACAGAAGAGGCACTTCAGGGGCCTGCAAAAGGATTTTGCTAATTTATTGGCCTGTAATCAGTATGCATTTTGAAAATTAGAAAGAAATGCTTGACATATTGGCAGGTGAAGCAAACAGTTGTATTTTTGTGATGTACCTTAAAACAAAAACTTGCTAATTTAAACAAATACTGGAGTCAGATCAATTCACTCAGCAAGCAATTTAGAATGCAGAACTTTGCCATGGTTTACTATAGCACAAAGGTCAAATACTGGCCGCTGTGCTCTAAGGCAGGAACAAGTGAATTTAATGATGTAAAGATGCCAAAGAGCTTTTGGTGCCCAACAAAGAGAGCTTTACGAGAGACTGTTGCTGCAAACCTAGCAGAAATAGTTTTCCCTTCTGGTTCTTTACTGTTAAGCAAGGAGATGGGGAATGGTCTCCATTCCCAATAGCCTGTTAAAATTGTAACTTGTAACATGTAAATTGTGTCTCTCTGTTAGATGCTTAGCCCCTCAAGAACAGAGCTTAGTTTTTCCATTATTTTGTATCAAATATGAAACAAGAACAGACAATGAAAAGATACAACCTGTAGCAATTATTGCAATATAAGGCAAAGATAGAAGATACAGGGTGGAGGAACTTTGCCTTTTTTTAAATTTACCACCGATTCTTCAAGACAGATCCAGAGCTCAGTAAATATCTGTTGAAAGAATACAAGGTTTTATAGTATGGAGCAATGGTCCAACAAGTGGAATGGATAATCTACTAAATCTTTCCATTTCTAAGGTCTGTAATTATATAATTTATAGCCTAAATTCCATGAAAAATTATCAGTTGGTCACTTTCCTTCTCTGCCAATGCAGTAAAAACTCTGTTTATTTTTAAGTTCACCCCTCCAGATTATTCATCATAATGACACATTTCTTAATATATAACCATTTCTATAGCACAATATAGGTATGTTTTCAACTATTATTTCAAGTAAGTTAATAATAAATGTAAATGATTGGCCACCTTACTATATTAATTGAGAATAGAGAATTTTAATGAGAGACACAGCCCACTCATATCCACACTCCATAAATTGCATCCAGTCTGTTTCTTCATTTTTTAGGAAAAACTAGAATTGATGCTCTTCAACACATCTGTCAAACTCTGGTCACCTCAACATTTGTGTAACTGGAATATCTCAGACTTCATTGGCCAGATAGTGCCATTGTATTACTGAGGGCTCACCCCACTGCAAGTGGCAGAAACCAAATTCAAATTAGCTGAAGCAGTGGAGGAGATCATTGGTCTGTGTAACCAATTGAGGGGAGGGCAAGGTGACAGGAACTGCAGGTGTGAACATTGTTTGATCTCCTTCTCTCCCCCTCTCATCTAGGGTTCTCTCTGCAAACGATCTTTACTCTCTCAAGACAATTTCTTCCTCAAGGCTAAACCTGAGGGAGGGGCAGGGTCTGCGGCTTTGAGGCACATCTTTACTGCTTTGCATCCAGACAGAAGAAGGGTTGACACTTCCAGGTTCAGTTTGAGAAAGGCTGGAAAGGACTCTGGTAGCCCCTCTTGGGGCACTTGATCAATCACAGTGTCCTAGCGGAGTGGTGAGGGGCTCTGATTTGTCCAGCCTCAGTAACAGGCTTGCCTTTATGGTTGGGGGTGGGGTGGGGTGGGATCTGTAGCAAAGGAGCTAGAAGGAGTGCAGGGCAGACAAACCCAGAGTGTCCACTACACCAAGGATTAGCATTCATACTCTGCTGGCTCCGAGCTCCCTCATAGTAGATGGCAGGGAATACTGACTTATTCAGAGCCTCTGTCCACTAATACTTCTGGGAATCCAAGACTCAGTCCTGGTTTCCCCTCTTCATTGTGGCTCCCACAGTCTTGGGCATGTTTGTGCAACTCCTCTTATGAGGCAGGAAAGGTGCCAGGACATAGCCGCAGACTGGGCACTGGTGGAGATGAACACCCACTCCATGAAGACAAAGCTGGAAAGCTGCCCCCGTGCCCCCTGCCAGGAGTCTGCCGTTCTTGCTGTCACCACGAGTTAGTTCCTCTCACTAAGGCTTCCTTAAGAGTTGGGAGAGGGAATGCCCAACAAGATTCCTTGGGCCCCATGACCTTATGGCGCAGTTCACTGGCCTGGTGCTGAAGATGGCTGAGTCAGGACTTTGCAGGTTCACGTGTGCATGTTTCAACCATTTGCCACTTGGAGGCTGACACTCTGTTCCTGTCACTGTCTGCTACTGCCTTCTCACCTTTGCTGACATTGGCATTTTGCTGCCTAAGGGGCTGGAAGTCAGTGCCTCCTGATGTTGACTAGATTAGAACGGTGGTGCTGTGACCTAAATCCTGAGAGGCACTCGCCACCCCCAAGTGAGGAGAATGAGCAGTGTTTTTCCATGTGTGGAACCAAATGCTGCAGGTATTAGTGGTTCCACTTGTCCAGGTCATACCCATATACTCCTGAAAAGTGCACAACTTATCAAGCTGGGTGAACTGGGATTCCATGCCACTTTCCAAGTTATGTGCAGAGCTATACTGTGTACACTGTACTAGTTACCTTCGTACTTAGGGTGAGTTCTTGGAATACCCTCAGACATCCTCTTGTTCTTATGTCTTTTGGGGTCATTTCAATTTAAGAAGTGTAAGGCACATTCATGCTATTAAATTTTACCACCCAGAAGTGATTCTTTGCTATCAGCTGATTTATTCATCTGCATAATACCTCAAAATGCAGATTCACCTGAACTTTAGTACTAACAGGAACCACAACACACCCTCTCCAGACACAATTATTGATGTTTTAAATTATGCAGAGTGAATTAAAGAATACTTACTATTTGTAAGGTTTTTAAATAACATTCTTATTGAGACATCCTTCACATATGATAAAATTCACCCATTCAAAGTATACAATTATTTTTAGTATATTATAGAGTTTTGCACCATCACCACAATCAATTTTACAACACTTTCATCACACAAAAAGGAAAGCCTGTGGCCATTAGCAGCCACTCCCCATTCCCCCATCATCCTTTCCCCCCAGCCCTTGGGTACCACTCATCTACTTTCTGTCTGTATGGAGTTGCCTATTCTGGACATGTCACATAAATGGAATCATACAATATATTGTCCTTTGTGACTAGCTTCTTTCATTTCACATAATGTTTTCAAGGTTCATCCCTGCTGTAGCATATTAGTACTTCGTTTCTTCTTATTCCTAAATAATATTCCACTGTACACATAGACCACATTTTATTTATCCATTCATCAGCTGATGGACATTGGGGTTATTTTCCCTTTTGGCTGTTATGAATAATGCTTCTGTGAACATTCTCATACAAGTTCTTGTGTAGACGTAAGTTTTCAGTTCTTGTGGGTATACACTTAAGAGTTGAATTGCTGGGCCATATGGTAAATGAGCTGCCAGTATGATTTCCAAAGTGGCTGTGCCATTTTGCACTCCCACCAGAAGTGTGTGAGGGCTCCCTCTATTCACATGGTAAGGAATGCTTTAACAGATGGCATGATAAATGTCAAAGTGAGGCACTGGAGTCAGGATTTCTCTTAAATTTACTGACAGTAAGTTCAATAAGCTTTACATTTTTAAGGCTTGATTGTTTGGACCTGAAAAGTAGTATTTAAAATGCATATTTTTATTCACAAACATACAGATCTAAGTAATGTATAAGAACAAAACTTCTATATGCACTTCATGTTTACCCCACAGGTTTTACAGCACGATAGACAGCCAGGATTCAGTCCCTGAGCAAAGATCTTAGATGGGTAGGGTTCAACACACACACAAATTAGTCAATACAAATGGACAGGCGGAGGTAGGAGTCTTGCTTAGTTCTACTTTCTAGGAATATCCATATCTGAGCCTTAGCTCAGTCATGATATCTTGTAACATGTATAATAAAGCAATATACAGTGTAGCTAGGATCTGAAAAAATAAAAGCACAATAATACACATGACAAAGAGACATGGAGGTGCTATTCAAATACTACTTCATACAGCACCATAAATTTCTGTAGGAGTAGAAACATCTATAAAAGATGCAGTACTTTTTCTCCCTACTATTCCTCTGCAAACCCCAAAAGGGATGGCCTTTAAGGGAGCAAGTGCTTGCTTTTCAATGACACATCACTATTGTCAAGTGAATATTTGTGTGCGTAGGCTGTTAGGTTGGTGTAGTTTGAGGGCTACTGCAAGGCTCTCAAAAACCTATCTGGGGGCAGGGTGGCAGTGCAAGTTTCTACCTCTGTCTTTGCACTAATAGAATCTTCATTTTAAACATGTTATTATCTAAGACAACTCTGGAGTTTTAGAATATATCTTAATATTGATTTAATGAAGTGAATGCTTCATTTCATAAAATAGACATGGCCAGGGGATTATAAGGCAATTATAATTTATTCTGGAGTTTGAGATTCTATTATGTGAACTTCTCTCAAGGGAGGGGGACTCAGAGGTCTTATCTGTGGATAACAACCCATAAATTAGCACGGCCAGCTTCTCCCAGATCTATACGACCAGGTCCTGGCTGCTTCTCCGTGCTCCCACCACTTTTCCTGTTGCTTGTGAGTGCCGGGTTACCTCCATGGCTGTGTGGCCCCTAGCCTTACCTGGGGGCTATTTTGGAGTGACCCAGCTTCTTCCCCAGATTCTAATTAGGCAGATTGGCCTAGGGTGATGCTACTGTGGGGGAGTAAAGTAAGATGCTGCAGAGTTTGTATTTTTGTTCTGGGCACTCATGGGGAGGAGATCCTACATCGACCTGAATAAGATCCAGGCAGTGACTAATCCTGTTGAATTCTTTAGAACTGGCTTTTTGAGATAATGATGCTCAGGGCAAGCTTGAGTGATGATGAAGAACGAACCAACATGATGTGCTGCTTGACAGAGTGGATGTCAGTGAAAATTTCAGGGGTTGGAGCAGGTTTTAGTTCCTCTTCTTACAGTTTTATGATTTTGACACTTTATATTCTACAATATTTTAACTCAATTTCACCTTGTTTCAAGCATGGTTTTCTACAACTGTGTCTATAGCAGGTGAAAACGTGAACTTGAAAGACTGTAGCATGGTACATTTTTCTTTTTGAAAGGGCTTACTTCATCATTATGAGATTCTGTCAGTGTGCTTCTATGTGACATTTTCATTCAGAAATGTCTTGAAAATAAATGAAGACTTCGCAGGAATCACAGTGGACACAATGCCAGGGCTGCCTGATCATTACTGGCTAATCTGCTAGAATTACTGTTCTAGCTGTATTGTCACACGCTCAGACTCGCTGGGTGTCACACGCTCAGACTCGCTGGGTGTCACACGCTCAGACTCGCTGGGTGCCACACACAAATGAATGAATTTTTTTTTTTTAAATCAGAAATTCTCTTTTTTTCTCCATCAAGCATCACTCCTGCTTAAGGTTTGCAGTTTGAAAACTTCAAGCCATCTTAGATTTTAAAGTAATGGTAGATTTTTCTTCTGGAATGTTTGTCTTATGTAGAGAAGCACTTACTATAAATTGAGTTTACTCCCTGTAGTGGATGTGGAAAAACTGTTTTTCAACTGGCTATAGATGTGATGCCATTTATACATTATACATCAAAAGTACCATGTCTATTTGCTTGTTTTGCTGCATTTGTAAACATTCAGTAAAAGCTTACTTTTTCATAATTCTTGTGATTAGAAATCTTAATACTTTGTATTTTCATACATCTACCATGTGGTTACTGGTGACCATAACAGTGATTCAGGGGCACCGAGAAAACAAGAATTATTTGTAAAATCATCGAAGAAAGGTCAAATTCTGTTCCTAACGATTTTAATATTTCACTTATTTTATATTTGTATGAAAAATAGGCTTCAGAGCAGCCAAACACCAAGCTTGAAGTCTAGCTTCACCTTTTCCTAGCTCTGATCTTGGGCTAGTTAATTAACCTCTATTAGTCTCATTTTTCCTCATCTCTCTCTTATTAATAATCATATCTAGCTCATAAGTTTCTCATGAAAATTGAATAAGCCAATAAATGTACATTTCAGGCACATAATTTATACTCAATACATGTTTCCTATTGTTATTGTCAACAGCAATCACAATAAATAATAATACTTTTGGAAATAATATTTTCCGTGGAGCATATGTTGTAATCTTTGTTAGCCAAATAATAGGATACCCCATTATTCAATTATTAAACCTTTTATTATATTTTATTATAATATATGTAGATGAGCAACACACACACACATGCTGCACCTCGAGTTTTTAAGGAGAGGTTCTAGAATTTAAATCCTTCTATGTTTGTATACCTACATGCTCAAGGTCAGTACTTCCTCACATCTTCTGACATGTAGGAAGAAACATGGGCACATAACTATGCTATATGGTACTCTGTCTCATACTTCAAGATAATTCTGGCTGACTGAACACCGTCCCAACCTAGGGCACCCATGGTTTATAGCTCCCTCTTGATGGTGTCACAAAGGGCTCAAGGCCAGCTTGCATTAGCCATGAGAAAGGGAACACTTAGGAGAAAGCAGAAATGGGTTTGACTTTAAGGCAGCACGGGGGTGCTTTGTTTTGCCTACCCAATTCACACACAACACACTTCCCACAAAGCCTGGTAGCAACATCACACAGCTGAATATTTTGACACTGAGCAGCAAATTTAAGGAAAAAAAATTAAGGAAAAAAATTAAAGGTAGAAGCTTTTGATAATGACACTCTCCTAAAATGATACCCTCACATTTTAGTCTTTTAGCAGTCATGGACTTACAGACTGATGCTATAAACTGCTTTAGTTATTTTTTTTTCATTGAAGCTAATGATTTATTTTCCTAGGAATGACTACATTGTTTCTTTGTCCTATGCATACAGTTTAAAAATCCTTCAAAAGGAGCTTATTGACAAGTGTCCTTTTAAAAAGGAAGTCAAATGAAAAATCATATTTTTTATTTTTGTGCAAATTCTTACACATTTTTAATTTGGGGAGTTACCTTCATTATTAAGTCAACCTCTCCTTAATCTATTTGCCTACCAAAAAATGTGTTAAGAGAGAGCCTTGAGCCCCCATAGCTGAGACTACTTTGCAATAAATGAGCATAAAGCCCAATGCTGTGAGTTCTAGTAGATTTTGGAAGGAGGCATAAGGCTTTTGATTTTTTTAGAGCCTTCTTAAAACCTGGAAATAGATGGTCATCATTGAGATTTGTGATGTATTCTGCATGAGGATAATTTTGCCTCTGGGAAAGTCAGAGCCCGGCCACTCCTGGGATTTTAAAGTCTGAAGTCACTTGTTTGGCTCTGCTCACTAGAGAACTTAAGAATGCTATTCATCGGCCAAGGTGAACAGTGGTTGAGAAATGACTTGCTGTAACAGTCATTTCCAGAATTTTTTAAGACACAGAAATTCCTTTGCATTGCATTTCAGACACTGGAATGGCATATCTTGGTGGCGTTTTCAGGTGAGACTTAGAAAAAAAGGGGCAAGTATATATTTTAAAAATCTCCATGACTGTTCTTTCTCTCAGAAAACTTTTAAGGGCCCTGTTAGTCTTGAACAGTTTTTTTTTTTTTTTGGAAAAACAATCATGCCATAATGCCAGCATGAGACCAGCTTTTGTTAAAATACCCAAGCAGAACCATCAAACATTACTGAATCCTTTTGGAGATGCTAGAGAAAGCAAGGAGAAAAAGTGAAGGGAGATATAATTCGTTACAGGATATTTAGATTAGTGCTGGCATTATTTCCCTATTTAGATCTCTCCTCAACTGTGAAAAAAAAATAGTCACATACATTGTGTTTATTTTTTCTTGCTATTACCCAGCACAACTGCTTCTTAAAATCCTCAGTTTGGTTTCTAAGATTCTGTTCAGAGGCACTGTTTCATATAATTTTCACTATCACAATGAAAAACAACCCCTTTATCCATTCAACACATATTTATTAAATATGTAGTGTGTGTCAGGCACTGTTCAAAGTTCTTGGGTTACATCAGTGATTGAACAGACAAAGCTTCCTGCCTTCATGGAGCTTGCCTTTGCTTCTGCACAGAGGACCTAAGCTACCAATGCATGACAAGACCCAGCCTTCAGCTTAAAGGGTCCCTATGGTCCAAGGGGTCTATTACAAATTTCTTATAACATGGCTGCAAAATTCATTAACGTGCTACACTGAGATGTGCAGAAAATCCATTTCTTAAAAAATTTTGTCTATACCTGATCTAATCTTCCTCATGTCCAATAACCCACTGCTTTTGGGTAATGCTTAGTATTTAGATTAAAAGAGAGGGAAGAAGTGTCGCATCAGGTAATGCCTTTAAATACTGGAAGGAATTTTCTCAATATTTTGTGCAATTCCTAATTCAGTGACTACAGACACAATACACTTTGAAGTCTAATCTTTATTATTAGCATTTTCCCCATCATTTTTTTTTTAACTCTAGGCTATCAACAAAACCGTAACTCAAGCTCTGATTCGTAGCATCTACCTAGTCCATGGTATAATGAACATTTATACCATGGACATAGGTACTCCCACCATGGCTGATTTCAAGTGACCGATGTGACATCTCTGAACATAAAAAAGATGAGCAACAGCTCACCATTATGAGCATTTCCACCACACACGTAGCCATAAATAACCTCAAGATCATAGATCACAGAAAAACTGCAGTGAAAGTAAAATAATTAGGAAGTGATACATTTTGAGGATTTATGAGCTTTGCTTTTAATATAATTTATTTAATTGTAGGTTTATATAATTCAGTTTTTAATAATGGCTGCATTTAATAATCGGCTGCTATCCTTGCCTCTGCTCCTAATGTGTCTATTGTCCATTCTCCACACAGTAGCCAGAGTCAGAGTTTTCAGGTTTGTAGCATATCGTGTCACTTCCCATCCTAAACCCTCACCACCTTCCTTTTGGGCAAACTCTTCCTATGCCCACTAAGACCCCGTATCATCTGATGGCAGCCACCTTTCTACCTCATCTTGCCCATTGTCCTACTCAAGCATGACGTCCCAGCCACACTGGCCTTCTTTCTTTTCCTTAGACAGACCTGTTTTGTAGCTACCTCAGGGCCTTTGCACTTCTTCCCTCTGCCAGGAATGCTCTTTCCCCACGACATTCCAGGGCTGGCTCTGCTCTCATCATTCAAGTTCCAGCTGAAATATCATCTCCCAAGAGAATTCCTCTCTGCTATTTTATCTAAAGCAGCCCTCCCTCCCCAGCACTCCACTCCCTGTAACATGCCCTTATTCCCACGAACTCAGGCAAATTACTCAGCCTCTGCATGCCTCAATTTTCTCATTTGTTAAATGGTGGTAACTATAGTGTCTCCTTCATAGGGTTGTAAGGATCAAATGAGCTTAATATATATAAAGCTCTTTGAACACTACCTAAATCATATTAATTACTATATAAGTTTATCTGCTATTATTATCATCATCATGATTGAAGTATGCAAGCTACTTACCATCAAAAAGTATCCTATTTATTTGTTGCTTATTTTCTGTCTCCACTGGAATTTGAGTTCCATGAGGGCAGTGACCTTGAATGACTTATACATTGATGTGTTCTAGCACCTAGAATCGTGTCTGCCATACACTAAATACCTACATATTTTTTGAATGAACAAACACAAGAACTGGTGGTGACACCATTCTGAGCCTTGGTTTATTTTTACAAGAGGCTTATAATCAGCATGATTGTAAAGGCACCGTGGAAGTCCTGGGCTCCTGCTGCAATTCAGCAAGGGCTTCTGTGAATTCCGGATGCTGGTCCTTCTTGAGTACTAAGCAGCTGATGCCCCCAGTGGTCTCCATCATCAGGACTATTGCAGCAAACCTCAGCTCCAACAGTGAAGTCTAAGCTGGGAGAACTAGTAGCTTATGTCCTGAGTGATGAATGAGCCCAGACGCAGAAGAACTATGAGCTTGGGATTCCTGGCGCAGCCTGATGCCAGGGAGTCCAATGCCTCAGAACACCTTTGTCCTCCTTAATGAAGAGGCTGAGCCCAGGAGGGTTTCTGGCCTTTGCTTTTTCAGTGGTTATGTTTAGAGCAGATACATGGCAAAAACTCTATCCTGAGTGATAGAGTTTGGGTATGTTGTCCCCCCAAAGCTCATGTTGAAATCTGATCCTCAGTGTGGCAGTGTTGGGAGCTGTTTGGGTCATAGGAGGGAGATCCCTCATGAATAAATTAATCCTCTCCCTGGGGGTGGGGGTAGTGAGTTCTCACTTGTATTAGTTCCTGTGACATCTGATTGTTTAAAAGACCCTGGCACCTCCCCTCTCTCTCTTGCTTCCTCTTGTCATGTGATCTGCTTGTACCTGCCAGCTGCCTGCTGCTTTCCACCATGAGTAGGTAGTGAGTTCTCACTTGTATTAGTTCCTGTGACATCTGATTGTTTAAAAGACCCTGGCACCTCCCCTCTCTCTCTTGCTTCCTCTTGTCATGTGATCTGCTTGTACCTGCCAGCTGCCTGCTGCTTTCCACCATGAGTAGAAGCGGCCTGAGGCCCACGCCAGATGCAGCTGTCCCAGAATTGTGAGCCAAATAAGACTCTGTTCTTTATAAGTTACCCAGTCTCAGGTATTCTGTTGTAGCAACACAAAAATGGACGAATGCATTGAATTCACCTATCTTGAATCTGAGCAGTTACTCAAGAAGGTGATATGAAAAGGCCTATTTCCACATTTGTCATTTAGATCTCTAATATTCCAAGAGATGGTAGGATTCATGAAGACTTTCTTCAACTCACACTTAGTTGATCTTGGAAGCCAAGCTTTTCACTATGGTGAGCTTTTTGAGAACAGACTGTGTTATTCACCGCAGCATATTGAGTACCACACACAGGGCCTACCTAGCACTGGATAATAACCTACAAATGAAAGACAGGACTTCCATATTCAGAACAATATCAAATTAGAGTATGGCACCTGAAATCTTAGGAAGCAGGTCTTTGGCAAAGCTCTGCTCAGTTCCAGGGGATCCTCCCTGTATCTTTCACCAATTCCTCTTGAGGAGGTACCGGGCAGAAAGAAGTCACGCTTTGGAATCAGACAAACATGGTTTCTGGTCCTGGCACTAGTTAAATGACCTTGAGGAATGATTAGTTAAATGACCTTGAGAATGTTTTTAATCTCTCTGAGTTTTCTAATTTGTAAAATGGATATAAAAACGGTACCTATGAGGATTAACTGAGATAGAGAATGTAAACATTTTAGCTCAGAACCCGGTACCTAATATGTGTTCAATTACTGGCAGCTGTTGATATGCATCTTGTGGAGTGTTTTATGTTTGCATATGATCAGAGCAGATTAAGGGCAGAGAGATGTCTAGAGCAGAGTAGAACTGGGTCCAATAACACAGGGCTACAGCAGACCCTGGGGCAGAATTGTGTTAGGAAGGACAGGGATTTGGGCTCAGAGGTCGGGGCCTAGTGATGGGAGTGTGTGGTGAGGAGGGTTGGTGTGATAGTACAACAGAGAAGCAACCTATGGAACCAAGGAGTAGATTAAGTTTTATAGATGTGAAACTGTATTGGGAGCGATATCTGGATCTCTGCCAAACTACTGGAGAATCTATTCTTCACTGAATATCTCCATTTTAGAGAGAAAAAAATCAAAACCATGTTCTGTGAACATCAGATTAGAAGGACTTGGCAGCTGGCTGATTTTATCTTATGACTAGTGCATTCACGGTATACAGCAAGTCCTTGGCCAACATGTTTCTTCTTATATTGGGTAGATCAAATAATAGAGAGCAAACTGTGAGTTAAAGTTATTGGTACTGATTGATTAGGGAAAGGTGAATTAGTAGATGAGGGATGGAAAATGAAAGAAAAAACAGTTATAAACAGGGAAGGGAGGGCCCCAGATGAAAGGGACAGGAGCACGTGTCTGAAAGGAGAAGGCAGTGGCATTGTGTTGTGGGCAGAGGGAAAAACGAGAGATCATCAAATCTTCCACAGTATGTGAGGAAAATTGACGTAGCTTTATCCTTAAGTGGCTGTACCACACAACCTTAAGACCTCATAAGGAATAAAAATACTAACATTTAAGAAAGTATCCTCTGGCACATCAGTAATAAACTGATGACCGTCAAGTGGTTTTGTAGTATGTGTGTAGGCAAGAGAGTAATTTGGCAGTAAAGGGGAGAGTTCAACTGAAAGAGGAAACTTGAAGTTATAAGAACATGAAGGCAAATCATTCATGAAGAACGTGAAGGAAAGAGCAAGATTTAACAATGAGTCTGGGGGACAAAGAACAGAGCTAGCATTGATGACCATTTTCTACACATGAAGCCCACTGTGCTAAGCTTTGTACATGTGCCATCATGTTGATCGTCACGACCTATGAAGGGAACCCTATCATTAGCACCATTTAGCAGGGCAAGTCAATGGCTTACTTGTAGTGACAGAGCTGGGAGGTAGAGGATCTGAGTTGTTTTTTTTTTTCCTTTTTGTCTTTTTTCATGTCCGGCAACGGATCGCAACCCTCAGTGTCGCACCCGTACCGGACCGGGACTGGCAATGGGATCGCAACCCTCGGTGCTGCGCCCGCACCTCGCTCAGCCAGTGAGCGGGAACCGGTCTGTATGTGGGATCCGAACCCTTGGCGGGAGCGCCACCGCACTCCCAAGCAGCTCACTGTAGCAGTGCGCCACCGGGCCGGCCCGAGGATCTGAGTTTTGAACCTAGGATCTCTGAGGCCAGAGCTCTTGTGCTTAGCCAGTCAGCTCCAGTGCCTAAGGACTGAGAGAAAATGCTGAAGATAAAGAGAGGATTGGGAAGAAAATGTGCAAAAACTTGGATGTTAAAGAATCTTAGAATGAAAGACATAGCAAAGAATAAAAAGAAGGAAGCATCTATAAAGGAGTAAGGAAATTAATATTTAGTGATCACCTTGTATGATTCAGATGCACATATATAATCTCCTGTAATCACACAAGAACCCGTGAAGAGATATGATTTCCATTTACGCAGATGAGGAGGTACAAGTTCAGAAAGTCGCCGTTAATCACATAGTTCATAAAAACCAGAGCCAGGATTAGAACTGTTGTCTGCAGCGTTAGAAAGCCCACAGTATTTCCATGCGAACAGCTGCCTTGCGAAAGGAAGTGCTAAGACTGGGTGTAGGAGAGCAGAAATGGCATCTCCTTCGAATGGTGGGGTAAAAAATGCAAATAAATCATGACTAGAAAGACAAAAAAGAGAAATGAGAAAGGGAGGACCACAGAGTGATAATTAGGCTCACACCACCTGTTTTTCCTCTGGTCAAAGAGGTCCCTCATCAAGTCTCTGAGTAAAAAACAAAGCAACTGAGAGGCTGAGAAAAGTCAACAGAGACGCTTCCACTGGCCATCACATGGAATGTTCAGTGACGAAGAAACACGTGATTTGGAGAAATTCCAAACTGAGATCAGAAAGATTCCAGACAATTGTCGCACTGTTGACTGCAGCGGAAGTTTCATAGAAAACAATAATTTTAAAAAAAGACAAATATGTAGAGGAGCTCAGGAAGACACACTCTTGTAAAGGTGGTTGGCAGGAAGTATGGTTACTATACAGGACACACAGAGGCTTACTGGCTATGAAAAACAACCCCGTGAAGCTTGCAGAGTAGGTTTTATTATCTCCACTTTGCATATGAGGAAACTGTGGCCCATAGAGTTTGAGGACTTGCCCATGGTCCCTGAGTTTTAGAATCCAGGTGTCTGACTCTAAATCTCGTGTGCTTAATAGTGTAGCATTTTCATTTTTAAAAATATATTTCTAACGATGAATTTGGGGTATCAGATAATGGTGGAAATATTTTTGAGCAGTGCTGTTTATCTTGTTCTATACAGGTAGCTCTTTTTAAATATATATATTTAAAAAAAAAACAACAACAAAAATGACAACTTTACCCTCTAGATGAAAACGCCATTCAGCTCGGTTTTGTTAATCCTGTTTTTGGTCTTGGTAGTGTTTTCCATGTGCGGATTTATATAGAACCTTAACCTGGTATTGGCTAATAATTAACATAGGTGGCTGCTGGCTTCACAAAGTGATTGCAGATTTTACTGCAAGTCCCTTTGTTTGCAGCTGTCCAGCATACAATGATCAGGGGAAAGCAATTCTTTGATGGCCAACTCAATATTATTCATAATGTTAATTGACTGCTGGGAAATACATTCTCAGTCCCCAGACCCTGGAGTCTTTGTTTCGTGCTTAAGCATTTCTGAGTAAAGTGGAGTGAATTAACGTTGGCCCATTCAGAATAGGGTCAATTCATCTTTAGGATCACAAAAATTCACCTTGGACATGCTCACAATTATCAGTGCCACACCGACACTCTCAAACTGTTCATGTTACTAATTTGCTTCTTGTTTTAAGGAAATATGGGAGAATGCCCACACATATCCAGACTTCTGTACTGGGATGAACAGAAGACACTAGAAATCATGGTCAAGGTGATTTTGAAGTCACTATCGAAAATGTCTCTAGACACTTCATGGCTATATTATATACCCTTTCTTCCTTTCAGTGGGGTAAAATAAATATTTCCCAATTATTGGTAAGATTTAAGTGGCTCCGTGGCAGCACGGCAACCCTAAACCATGGGACAAAAATCAATGCTTTGCCCACTATCTGGGCTCTTCATGAAGAAATTAGCTATTTCCTGATCCCAGATGGGCAATGTGCTCATTTCTCCTTTTAACATATTTTGTTCAGGATTCAAAGTATTTTTATAAGAAAAACCCCACGAATCTCATTATCTACTTTCTGATCTGTGTTAAAGTCATTAAAAAGAGTCAGTTACTTTGTCTTTTTTTCTTTGCTGAAACTCTGAAATCCAACGCAATTAGAAATGGAGAATAGGTTTTATCTTAGGAGGCAGAAAACATTTTCATTTTATATCACAAAAGACACAAGTAAGATATTAATTAGTGCAGCCTGATGTGAGAGAAGATCTCTAGAATCTTAAGTGCTAACCGCTGTGCATCACTCATCTCTTCCCCACCTCACTGCATTCTCTCTCCTTTCCTTCCTTCCCTCCTTCCTCTCCTTTCTTTTTTAATTCTTCTGTATTTCTAAATCTTTACCTTCTTCCCACTCTGGGCCTTCTCCCCATAGCATGCCTGTGTAGGAGTCTAACCTGCCCAAGTTCTGTGAGCAGATACGTAAACTTCCTGGCCACATCCAACATCTCCACAGACAACAGCCTGGTGAGGACAGAGAAGGTTCAACAGCTTAGTCATGGCATCTTCAGGCTCTGAGTGACAGGGACTTCCTACCACCTGCATCACAGGATCTACAGGAAGTCCCCCTGATTATGCAGGTTGACTCTGAACAGTCTGCAGCAATTCTTTTTATAACCAGAAAAGGTAGATACGGTCCTGGTGGAGGGAGGCTGGTTGGAGGGTTGCTGTATAAACAAAACTGAAGAGCCCCAGCTTGCAGGGGCTACAGCAGACCACTAGGACTCCCTTTAGTTTTTACGTCTAGGATTCTCTACCTTACTCTCTGCACATGGTGGCCTTTAAAGCCAGGTGCTGTGAGTCTCAGTTGAACACTGGTGTAAGATTGGCTTCATACAATGTGCATGACACTGACCAGGCCTCCTTGCCAGTAGAGTCCATCATGTGGTCAAGCTCAGAGGCACAGGGGAAGGTATCTGGGGTCAGTATAGCTTCCATTTCAACTGACAGGAGCAAGGACAACCTGCCAAGAACTACTGCCACACTCATCTTTTCTCCAGTGCCTTTACTTAAGGTTTCTCATGGGCACAGAAGCCATGTGACTAGCTCTAGTGTCAGGAAAGGCAGCTCTATATCATGGCTGGAGCCTGGTTCCACTGATCCCTGACAATACTGGATGGGGAACGGAAGGGGGGCTGGTCAGAGTACAGAAGCAGGTCACAAAGTGTGAGAGCCAGATTGAAAAAGGATGATGGGACTGAGAGGTCTGACTCTGCTCAGACATGCCCTGGGTTGGGGAAGGGATCTTCTAAGGCAATAGAGAGACCCCAAGGCTAACTCTCCCCAAAGAATTAATTTAGTCATTCAAGCAGGAGTTTTGCTAATACCCTAGGAAGAGTGGGTGGTAAAAATGAGTCAACTGAGATAGGTGGGGCAGAAGCCTAGGCAACATGACCAGGCTAAAGATCGGCCACTAGAGGAATATCAGGAGAGCCTCTAGTGTCCCAGGGGTGTGGAAAGGTGGGTTGTGTGCATTCAGGCAGGGACCCCACAGGCAGGTAGAGTGCCGCTGGGGGTGATGTCCTTCTGAGCCATCACTGGATCTGTCTTCTGGATGATTACAGAAGCTGTTCCAGGGTGGCTCATATTCCAAGAAGTGGGGTCCATTCTAGACCCATTCACGAGGATGGTCATGTTTACAAACACAGAAAAGGCTCATATATGGATGCGGGAATAGATACACTCCTTGAGTGTCCTCTCCAAAGGACAGAATCCCAAATGGAGACAGAACTTACAAAGAGACAAACGGTGGCTGAATGGGAAAAAAAAAGACTAAACATCATTTCATTTCTAGCCTTCCAGCAGCAACAAGTCCCCCTCCGAGTGGTATCCTCAGTACCTTGCCCAGTGCCTTGAGTGGATAAATGAATGGATGGCCCTTGCTCAGATCCCTTCTTATACAAAGGTCTGGGCCGTGCTGTGATATCTGTCCCCTAATACGCATTTGTAGACGATTCTGCAGATCTGGGTGAACCCCTTGACAGCAGCACAATCATCCACTGACAGCAAGAAGGGGCAATCTCAGCACAGAGGCATGGGGGTACAGAAGGGGGGGGAAGCTGGAGTTGGATCTGCTCTGGGATGGAGCAGGCACTGCACTGGGTGGTCCAGGTTGCAGGGGATAGATGGAATTCCATTTTGAAAGAAGGAACCCAACAGCATAGCGTATGTCTCAGTTAGTCCATGATATGCAATATTTCATCAAGATAAAACAAAAATGCCCTGTATACAAATGGATACATTTTATATTCCTCATTTACCCCCCTTTTTTTTGCAGGCCCAAGTATTCACTGCAATCTAAATACACAAATAACATCAGTGTGGTAGGTTGCAAGAGAAATTTGTCTGCTATTCTACAGTAACAGCCAGAGCAAACTCATCTTTACATCAAATGCTGTCAATCATTTCAAAAAATTATGCAAGCAGGAACACTCCATATAAACAATATAAACATACTGTGGTTTACTTGGTTTCCTTGAGGAGAAAGAATGTGTGAGTTTTTCCTTTTAAAGGTACAACTTGTCTATGGTAGTTCTTAAACCATTTTTCTTCCTTATTCGTAACCTGCTATCTCCCTAGTCCGCCTTATTTATTACCTCTATTGCTACCCCCCTGGTCAGAACCACTATCGTCTCTCATCTCACTGCAGGAACCTCATAAAGATCTCTTCCCCTCTTCAGCCTACTCCTAATGCAGCAGTCTGAGTATTTAAAAATCAAAGTCAAATCCTGTCATTCCTCTGCTTAAAACCATGCATGTCTCTTACTGAACCTGTCCCTTCCCAAATCCCCTTCTTCCCTCTCCCCATCTCCAGTAACCTTAGGTTTGTCATGATTTGTAATAATGAATATGCTTATAATAATTTTAAAAACAAAAAAAATAAAACAAAACCTTGCATGATTCCCATTTCATTGACGGTAAAATTCAAAGTATTGACTGAAGTCTGCACAGACCTTCATGATCTTTTTCCATCCCTCTTTCCTCCAACCTCTTCCTCCATTTCTCTACCTTCACTCTACTCCAGCCACATGCCTCCGTGCTGTTCCTTGAACCCACCAGGTGCCTTGTGCCTTGGGGCCTTAGCTTTAGTGCTTCTCTCCGCCTGGAGCAGTCTTCCCAGTGGCATCCTCTGGTCTCACTCCATCTCCCCTTCAAGTCTTTGCTCACATCTTTGTCCTCAGTGAGGCCTGCCTTGACCTTTCTAATTCTACAACCTAGCCTCCACCCCCACACTTCTGATCCCCTGTAATCTGCTCTACTTTTTTCTCTTTCTCATCACATTTCATTTCTTAATGTATTTTATGATTTACTTATTCATTACATTTATTGTATTGTTAGCATGCCTCTAATTAAATCGAAACTACACGAGGACCGTGGTCTCTGTTTTGTTCACGTGCCTAGAAAAGTATCTGGCATGTAGTAAGCACCCAGTCCATATTGTTGAATGAATGAGTGAACAAATGAATGTTTTCACTGCATATTCTGTTAGCCAAACCTTCATCATTCATCTGTGTAACATATCCCTGGCCAGTCCTTTTGGTCACCTCCTCATTTGTTCTTTTGGTACCTGTCACTATCTCATTTGACTATTTTGTATGCAAATAATATCAAAACCTCCTTTTTTTAACTTCAGAAAAATCGTTACCATATTCACCCATGAAGTTATGCTTTTTCTTTTTATAATTCATCCAGCTCAGCAGGGCTTCAGGAGCGCCTTTCAGACAGGTCTTGCTTTTAAACCAGCAAAGGCCCAAACTTTCTAATGTTTGCTCTTCTCATCCCTTCGTAGACTGTTGCAGCAGAAGTTCCTCCTGATGTTAAACTTGTGGTTCTTTTGCTTTATCATAAGCCCCGAATTTCCCACTTATTCTCTCTACACTTGGATTATTTGTAAGCAGATATCTCTTCCCCAAAAACCTGCCATGTAGCTGAAAAAAGTAAAACTAACCCTCCCTATTATCTATAGATAAAACTGCCCCAATATCTTTCATTTCCTCCAGGGGACATAATTTTTTATTTCAAAACATGTTACTTTAGCAAATAAATTTCAAAAAGTGCACATAAATGTGTACCACAATTTAGTGAATGCAATAATTGATTAAAGTTCAAATTTAAAGTGGCAAGCAAGGATTGCCTTTATGAGGAAACCACAGTACAACTTGGTTTAAAGAGTCTTGCTTTGCCAAAACAGTGAAATGTTCATGACAGAAGAAGAAATCCCATTAACATACAACTTCAAAATGATCTGAAATCTTGGGAAGATAAGTTAATAAGTTGCCTGAAAAAAATACACAGAGAGAGAGAGAGAGAATCACCCAAATGAAGCTAATAAATTGGTAGGAGGATGTTTAACTAGAGTTGACAAGTGAGGTTAGAGGAAGAGGACTAGGCAGAATCAAACATTGTATGCTTCAAAGGGTGTGTGTGTGTGTGTGTGTGTGTGTGTGTGTGTGTGTGTGTGTGTGTGTGTGTTGTCTCTAACCAAGAGAGCAAGCAAGCATGAGGCTTGGGACCTCGACTCTTGCATGCAAATATGGCTACAGCATCACAGCATGAAGAAATTGAGAGCAGTACTTTCTTGAGAGACAGCAGGTTTAGGCCTGAATGGACTAAGTTAAATGTGGGGTATGGAGTAAGACACAGTGTTGTTCTTAAGAAGGCAATTAATATCTTCTCTATGACAAAGTGTAATCAACTGTGAAGGTAATCTCAAATGTCTCTGAAGCCCTCAGAACTAGAGCAGGTAGAACTGGGTAAATGCCTAGCACAAGAATAAGTGAGAAAAAGTTTCCCATTCATTTTTGTTGGTGCTGCTATAACAGAATACCTGAGACTGGGTAGTTTATTAAGAACAGAAACTTATTTCTGACAGTTCTAGAGGCTGGGAAGTCCAAGATCAAGGTGCTGGCATCTGGTGAGGGCCTTCTTGCTGCATCCTTACATGGTAGAAGGCAAAAGGGCAAATGGGAGTGGAAGAGCAAGCTACCAGGCTGGCCAAATGCTGCAAGCTAGCAGAAAGCTGCATGCTGTATGAAGCCTCTTTTAAAAGGGCCTTAATCCCATTAATGAGGGAGCAGCCCTCATGGCTTAATCACTTGCTAAAGGCCCCACTACTCTTAATACTATCACATTGGCAACACCTGAATTTTGGAGGGGACGAAAACATTCAAACCATAGCACTGTTCATAGTGATGAAGCTTGAATATAAGTGGGAACCTCTGTTACTCAGAGCTTTATATTTCTTTAAATACCAATATATTATATTTTATATATTTTACATTAATAAATTAATAACATTGTACTCATATCCAGCAATAAAAAAATATTATTGAACTTCACTGTGCTCAGCAGTAAGGCCAGCAGGGTAAACAAAACAGTCCTTGCTCTCAAGAAGCTTAGAGGACAGAGAAATGTTCAAATCATAGCATATATCATTTGAATGGTTGTTTTAATAAACAGTTATACTTTTAAAGAAATGAAACACAGCAGTGGATGACCTGCACATGAATTTAATCTCAATTCTCGGGTCTGTGCAAAGCCCAGTGAGTAGATTGCTCTATTGGAAGTCACAGCAGCATCGTGTACCTACCAATAGTAGTTACCTGAAATGCAGACAGAGTGACTAGAAAGAATTGATCACTCTCAAGAGCTGTGTTTTTCAAGGTGTGGTTCAGAGACCAACATGCATATGAATCACGGTGCAGCCTTGTTTAAAACTCATCAGGTGATTCTTAGGAATTGTTACAGAATCATACTGTTTGAGTCTAACACAAAGGTTTTTATACATCTGAATCTAAGACATGATGGCAAACATGAAAATATCCTAAATTTATATGGCTTATATTCCTGTGACACTCTATTGCTGATTTATTTAGTTCATTCTCAAATATGAGCCCAAATTCGTTTCTATTGTACCGAGGCCTAGGCAGTCTTTGACTATATTGCATTTGTATTCTTGGTTGACTCTTTTTGTCTTTCTAGTTGTATCGTTTTACACGTGTCCCTGTTCGATTTCATCCTGTTTTTGTAACACTATTAAAAAACATAGTCAAAGCTATTTTGAATTTACCTCTTTTCTCTGCAGTATTAACAGAGATGATTTAGATTTAGATCACACGATTCAGAAACAGTCACATATTTACTAAGCCCATGTTGGATTTCTTCTGTCCTTTCATTTGTGAAGAAAAAGACAAGCAAACCTCCTCCCAGCCCTCCTCTCTGGACTTATTTCTGTGGAATACCACTCTCCACATTAATGAATCTCAGCCATGAATGACATTGGCCTTAGCTTCTATGACATTCCCACAAAGAGAAATGACTGTATTCTTTGTATGTTGTTTATTACTGGGTTTATACAAACATCCCATTTAAAAATGCTAAGGACATGAGGGTGAAGGGATATAAAGAATAATTCTTGAACTAGTATTTTTATTTGAAAACTTCTGAACTTCCAGTTGGAATAAGGACAGGCAGCATACCTTCCTCATGCCTTAAATTGACAAATAATTTAGAAAACTCTGGCAGATGATATAAGCCACCTGCAAATCTTGAGTCTCAAATTCCATGTATAGGGTGCTGGGGAGAGGGTTTTCCTCCTTGTAAGGAGTTCACCGCCCTTCTTGGTCTGACCAAGTCTTCTGGCCTTCAGAACATCTGGTAAATCTGCCTCTTCCAGCTTTTGAGAAATAGAAACTGTAAAGCTGATATTTTAATGTACCACGTTTTAACTGCTGCTGCTTTACGTGTCCTAATTGAATATTTTCAATTTTGTGCTTATGGCCTGAAGCAATTTAATCATTCAGGATACAATTTAATAAATTGAAAAAAATATTTTAAAATGTACAGTAATGAGTGGGACTAATTTCCATCGTGCCTCACACAGCGATATGCAACCAGTAGATGCTTAATAAATATTAATTTATAGTCATGACAGCACTAGAGGCGGGAAACATGGAATTTTGAGTTCATTTTCCTTTTCTCGGAGTCACCATCCAATCAGAGAAAAGGTGTTTTTATACTTCAGTTTCACAATCCACAAAAGGAAATAGTTCTTCTTCATTATCAACCTAGGATGGAGAAAAAAATGCAGAGGGACTAACTTCATAATTGTCTTTGTGTTTGAAGTTGGCAGCTGGCCAGGTTTTCTCAGGCTCAAATGAAGAATTAGAATGAAATATGTTTGGGGAAAATTAAGATTAGGTGATGAAATCCTGGACGGCCCCTTCTGGACAGCTTTTGACTAGGGCTTTTCTAGTTTCAGATGGCCACGGCAGAAGGTTGGACTGGATGACCAGTCGATTGACCAATCTAAGTCGATTTTAAGAATATGGTTCCTGGCCAGAGGTAATGAACTACAAGTGTAGCTCTTTTGCATAGTCACTTAATAATTATGGGTTTAGTGATCAAAACACTACTTAAATGCATGAACTCAGAAATTTAACAACCAAGAAATATGGTTGAAGGTCACCTTCAAAATTACCAGCAAGGAACTGGATGATTGTGTATTGAGAGCCGTAAACTGCTCATAACCTCTGACCTAATCCTGAGTCTCTAGAGCAGGGGCGTCAGCAGACTACAGGCCTGTAGCCTGCTGCCTGTTTTTGTACAGCTTGTGAGCTAAGAATGGTTTCTATGTTTTTAAATAGTTGAAAAAAATATATTAAAAGGATAGCATTTTATGACACATGGAAAGATAAATTCAAATTTCATTGCACGTATATAAAGTTTTATTTGAGCACAGACATGCCCATTCATTTATGTATTGTTTATGGCTGCTTTCATAATATATCAGTAGGGCTGAGTAACTAAGACAGAGTCCATATGGCCTGCAACGTCCAAGATATTTACTATCTGATCCCTTACAGGAATTGTTTGTTGACCCCTGATCTAGAGAATCTCTCCAAAAGGGATGACCCACACAACGTAGAATAAGCTATATGGTGAAAGCTTGTTATCTCAGCGTCATCTATAGTAGAAAAATTGGAAAAAAATATAAATGTTTCCCAAGTATAAGGGTATTCTTAAGTAAATTATGGCATATTCACTCTACAGAACTTTTCAAAACCATTAAAACTGAAGTCTGTGACTATCTACAAACACTGAAAAATGGAATGGTTATGTTAATTCAAGTGGAAAAAAATCAGAGCACAAACTTGTTTAACTGTGTGATTATAGCCTTTAATTACCAAATTATTTCAGCTATCCAACAAATATTTATTTATTGTGGACTGGAGTATTACTGAGGCATATATCATACACATGAAAGAAAAAAGAAACCTTAAAAGTGTTTATAGTGATTGGGTAAAAGTATGGGTTTTAGTGATCTTTTTTCCCATCCCTATTTCTATTTTTTTCCCTGTGTATGTTTATGTGACTTATATATTAAAAACCTTATTGAAAAAGACTGGAAAAATCATGACAGTGTATAAAAGGACAATAAACCACTCTCTACAAGACTGAAACTGCCTGGTGGGTCTTGCAGAGTGTCCCTGACTCTGGGGACGGTGGCTTGTTCTGCTCCAGCAATTTCTTAATCTTTATCTCTCCTTTTACCACATTTATCTTTATAAAAGAGAAGAGCAGGCTTCCCTTTAAAATCTTTCCTGCTTTCTTCCTCCACCAACCCAGGGAGCCAGCAGGCATGAAAAACTTTCCCTCTATTCAATAAATATAAACAAGCTTATTGACCAACAGTTGTACTATCTGGGCAAACTGCAACTGTCTCTTGGAAGAGGTTTAAACGGTATTCTGTGTCCTTCGTGATAACTTAGGAACTTACACCTGAGCAAGGTTTACGTGGGAATTTTTCTGAAGTAGAGTTGGTTCTAGAGCCTAGATACTGAACACCCTGCTACTCCCTCCTCCCCAGTCAGGAATATGCCATCTATTACAATACATTGCAATGTTTAAAATAAAAGTTCCACCATTTATTAACATTGCTTTTTGAATATTTCAAGACATACATGGATGAAATCAAAAACAAGGGCAACATATTTGTAAGATTAAGTATGTGACTGGCAGGGGACACTAAAGGGAAGGGCACTAAGAAATGACTATGCACATGAGACATCCATAAAAAGATGAAGAAAAGATGTTTAAAAATTGCCTGAACCATCCAGTGGGTGACCCACCCAGCCCAGCCTTCTGAGGCTGTCAAGGCAGTGATGGCCCTGTGGGGGTAGTGGGCATGCATTAATGTTGCTCCGTGTGAATGGAATAACGTTGACTTCATAGACAGTCCTCTCTCTTCTGGATTCAGTTCTTAGGCTGTTCAGAGACATCTGCATGGGGACTGGAGAACTTAATTCAATCTAATAAGTATTTATTGAATACCAACAATATTGAGGTCGAGAAATAACTAAAGGTGGTGTTGTGTTCTGGGTGGCAGGAAGAGGGTTGCATGGAGGGGGTAGGACATGGTGCTTCCACGGCTGGGATTCAAATATGAGGAGATGGTGACAGGACAAAAGAGGAACAAGAGGAAAACATGAGACACGTGTCAAAGGAAAAATCTATATGACTTAGCGATTAGTTAGATAGAGGGCAGTATTTAGAAATGCCCCTGGTGACACAGTTTGTGCCCTAGACATGCCACAGTGGCTAACACAGTACCTACTGTGTGTGTAGCAAATGTGGTTTGAATGAAATTGACTTGAAGATGATGGTCATGCTGAGAAAGAATATGGTGCTGTTAACAGAATTAAAAGGTTAAGAAAGAAACCTTGCTCTTTTTTTTGTTTGATATTTAAAGAAGGACTATCGGCCCAGTTTTGAAAAACATAGGTAATGGTGGGTCATCCAACATGAAATATCCTGTTAGCTGACTGGAATTATCGAATTCTAGGGGAACACTTGAAAAGCATTCCCATATTCAGCAAGCATTTTTTTTAGTTTTGAAACTTCCAAAGGATTGATTCTGCTTTCTATTAACAATTTTTTTTTGCTCTGTCTTTGCTTCACTCTTTCAAAAGCAGTTGGAAGGCTCCTAGTTAATATGCAAATTAATATTGACCATTAAAATTGCCTGAATTTGGAGTAATGGCAGTCACTCATAATGGGGAATATTATTGAAATATATTAACGAGATTTTCTGTTTTATTTTCCTTATTCTTCCAGAAGCACCCACTTGCCTTGAAAAGATTTAAGGTTACAGAAGGAATACAAAGGGGTAGGAAGGCTTAGTATTTAGCCTCTGATATCAAAATAGGATTAAAAAAAATAGTCATTTAAGCCAGGCTTTGCCCAGAAAAAAAGAGTTTTCTAAATGTCTTTACCGTTAATGTATCAATATCAAGCTAGGAGAATTCAAATCATAGATTTTCTTTCATAGTGCAGGGAAGATAGCCCTTCCTCTTCAGACAGCTAAGCTGTGGATGGCTGTTGAAGGGGAGAAGAGGATTTGGCATAGAGGAAGGAGAAAGGGTGAGGCCTGACCCTTCTGGCCCCAAGGGAAGGAAGGCAAGGAGCTCGAGGAGGTCAGGTATCAAGTTTTCACCCCTCTCCCATGTGAGATAAAAAGCTCTCAGTAAGGTTTTAGAAATACCCAGGTATGTGTGTAGAAGCTGAAGGACATTTGGACTAATGCCTAACTTTTCTAAGGGTGGTGTCGAAGAGGCTGTGGCCTCTAGAAAAAGCTCCTGCCTTTGGCTTGAAGCACTTCCACGATGGCATGAGGGAGACAGCATGGGGGTAGCGGTAGCAGCACCATGTGGGTGGAGACATAAGCAACTGGTTCCTCCTACCACATACTTGACCTTAAAGGGGCCCAGAAGTCCCCAAATGGCCCATCGAGGGGTCCCAGGGGTGCAGAGAGAGCTTGTGAAGAGAGGCGGCTTCTGACCACCTGAGCATCCAAGCAAAAGCTGAGTCATCTGAAGAGACAGTGCAAATGATCGGGCAGGACTACCATCTGCAGATTAAGCAAAACATGCACCCGCTGCCCGCCCCACACTCCCCGGTTCTCAGCAATGTGGGGACTCATGAGAAAACCTCAAAAGGTATAGTGAAATAAAGAAGCTGCATTTCTTGGTACATCCGAGTGTGTACAATGTGAGTGAATAGTCACCACTACTACACATAGTTAAAATTAGGAGTTAAATGAGGATTGACTACAATAAATTATTCTCAGTTTCTCAGACTCTACAGATCTAGGATAAAGCTAAACTGAGAAACGTGTCTTCAAAAATGTGGCAGTAATTCCAATTGCCCTCCAATGACATTAAAGCAGACATCAGAATATAGAGCTATTTTAAGAGTCTTTGGGTATTTACTGAGATCCAAACAACTGGATTGATTACCACTATTGAAATCCTTTCAAAGTAAGAAAGCACTATTAAAAATCTATGCAAACATACTTAAATTTTATGCTTCACCTCTTGTTCTTTAATCATCTATTGTCATTACTCTACTGTTTCCCTGTGGTCCATGATTTGCTAATTCCAAGTAAGCCACAGGAAATTTGCTTCAATTCAGGATCTGATATTTTGTGTTTCGGAACTCATTGAATAAACACCTATTGAGCAAGTTCCTTTTCGGAGTCAGGTTTTTTTTTCCCCCCATCCTTAGTTCTATTTATTAGTTAAATGGGGGAGATTAAGAGAGCAACAGCTTTGCCTTTTCAATAAACAGTAGAAGTAATAATAAAAATAATAAACGTACGTGCTCATCATTTGTCAAGCATTGTATGCAATTGTAATTACTTTATGTAAATTATCACATTTCATCATCACAGTAACCCTACCAGTTTGTATTCTTTATATCCTTATTTTATAGATGAGGACACGGAGATTTAGAGAGATTAAGTAACTTGGTCATACAGCTAGTAAATGACAAAGATGAGATTCAAACCCATTCAGCCTAATTTACTAGCTCCTTCTCTTGACAATGTCACTGTATTCTAGTTTTGTTTCCCTCCTTCTCTCTCAGAGCACTGTAGATCACACAATCATTCCTTAGCAGCCGTGGTCCACTTCTGGGCTTCATTTATCTATTTAGTCCACATTCATTGACTGTTT
Source organism: Galeopterus variegatus (assembly GCF_000696425.1). Taxonomy (NCBI): domain Eukaryota; kingdom Metazoa; phylum Chordata; class Mammalia; order Dermoptera; family Cynocephalidae; genus Galeopterus; species Galeopterus variegatus. The sequence continues at coordinate 215,744 of NW_007728370.1, forward strand.
CCTAGGCATACACCGTAGTATAAGGCACTAGGTAGGGACAAAAACACAGATAAGTTTACAGTTTAGGAAGAGAGATAGATTTGTCAACAGCTATTATATGAACAATAAAATCAGGACTAAGTTGAAGTTCAAGGAATGAACTGTAGAAAAGACATTGAAGATGATTGAATTCTTCCTGCGGAGACCCTGACAAGTTTCCTGAAGGAGTAGAATCTAAGTTGGGCTTTGGATGATAAAAATAGTTTCCGTAAGGAGAGAAGGAAAGATAGGAGGGGTGGGAAGAAAACAAAGAAATACATGCAGGCCTGGAAGTAATGCGATATTGTCAAGTGAGTGGTCAGTCTAGTGGGTATGAAGGGAGGCAGGAAAAGCCATTCATGGGCATGTCATAAAAGTCTTTGCACTATAAAGTTCAGATAGTATTCTGTAGGCTAAGGGAAGTCATGGAAAGTCCGAGGTGAGTGACTGAAGCCAATCTGTTTTACTGGTAGCACTGGCCACGACGGGAAGGATGGGCTGATAGACCAAGTGGGATGACCTGCCTCAGTCCAGTGAGCGAGATCAAGGCTGTGACTGGGGAAGCTGCGGTGACAATGGCAGTACGGATGATGCCTGAAATCTACATGGTTGATGGTTAAAACACTGATCATCAGGTTTGTATGTTGTTTCCTAGAGTAAATGCCCTGGCAGGGTGTTTCTTCCCTTTAACATGGTTCTCTGCCTCCTTCTGCTATTTTGGAATAATGTAGTAGGCTCTTCCCTATTTCCTCTAGAATACAGAGGAGGTCAGTTTTAGCCCAAGTTTATGCTTAGGAAGTAAAGTCAAATCAGCAGCAGAGGTGGTGGGTCATTCAATAAATGAATGAATGTATACGTAAATATATATGTTTGTATATACCTTTTTAAATTTGCAATTGTAATAGCCATGAAGTTCCTGAAAATATTTTAAAAATAGTTTTGGTCTATTAAATTTTTAGTTACATCAAACTTCATTAGGCTGCTGTGCTATAGAGCAGTAGTTCTCAAAGTATGATCTAGAGACCCCTGGAGTTCCCTGAGACCCTTTCAGTGGGTTTACAGGGTCAAAACTATATTCTTAATAATACAAAAATCTTATTTGCCCTTTTTATGTGTACAGTGGAATTTTTCCAGATGCTATTTAATGTGTTGCATTCAAACACAATGAATGCTAAAGCAGTTATGAGGATCTGGCTATCTTCTATCAATCCAGAGATTTACAAATATTTAAAACAATGCCCCTGATTTGACTGTTTTTTTTAGAATGAGTTAATTTTTCATTAGAAACTTATGTTATCATAATGGCTTTAAAATTTTGTTTTAAAAGAAATTGATAAGTGTTTTAAAAGATCTCAATTTTATCTTCTAATACAATAAGCATCAATAGACACAATCCACATAAACAAAATGTCTTTAGACTCCTTAATAATTTTTAAGAGTATAAAGAAGTCCTGAAGCCAAACTTTTGAGGACCACTGGTATAGAGGAAAAAATACTGGAGTTGGCATCAGAAGATTCCAGCTGGAGGATAGCAGCACCTGCCCGCCTTCTAGGTGAAAATCAAATTGCAGTAATGCATGTGCAATTGCCCCATTCATGACAGTCTCTCAATATTTGACAGGTAATAGATCCCACTTATTTCAGTGTGGGTATATATATTCACCTTAGAATTTTAAACCCATGTATGAAAATAATTCAAGTACACGATGAAAAATTCAAATATTCCAGAAGGACGTTTAGTGGGAAGACAGTCTCCTGGCCTTACCCAAAGGTAAACATCCACTCTTGCCCCTTGCTCTTTTCAGTTCCACAGGTAGTTCCCATCACAATGCTAACTAATAGGCTTACTCCTCTACTCTTGATCAGCACCTTTAGACAGTGTCTAGCAGGTCCCTGCTGTGAAAGATGAGTATAAAGCTCACTTATATTATCCCCAATGAGATGTGCATATATAATTTTTAATATAAATAAAATAATTAGGCCTATACTTGCTGGTCCACTACCTCCCCACCCCCATTTTCCCCCTATTTCTTTTTTTTTTTTTTAATCTCTCTGTGAGAGAAGATACCACTTTCTTAGTCTTCCCTGGTCTTTCCTCCTTTCTCTTCTGCTTCCTTTATTTCTGACAGTGTACCCTTTGTATTGTCAAGATTGATAGCATTTATCGTTTAGCCTGTATTCAATTATATTTCCTATCTTGTATCAGTACATTGAACTATTCAATAAATGGCATTTGCATGGTTATGACTTTGTAAACACTGTTCACTGTATGTTCTTCTCTATAGGTGTGGTCTTTGTGCCACTCAAAGGAGTTTTCCAGCCTAAAGACAAATGTGTTTTTAGCATATCCTCAAAAAATCCTGCTTTTACATCATTCTATTCCGTGGAATCTACTTTCTTTACAGATTTCTCTCTCTCTCTCTTTCTCTAAATCATCTGATCTTTTGTTCCAGACTTCTATTTTGACAGCTTCTAATTTTTATTTTATGGCTACAGTATCTTTGTCGATAGCACTGAGGATACTGATTAAACTTTTTAACTAGTTATATCTTCTATTTCCCAATTTCTCTCTATTCCCTTTGAGGGCTGTTCATTTTGATCCTTCTGTTTTATGCCATTGATTTTGCTTATACATTCTGTGATCCTTGGTTGCCTGTTCATACTTAGATGAAGGGACAGTATATAAAGATTGGCAAGCTTTTAGGTGACTTCAACTTCCAGAATTGAGGAAACTTTAGTCTGGGGCATGAACTGCCATTCCAAGAGACTCAGTTTGCTACTTTTCTTTAGTAAAGAACATGGTGTAAATGTCAGGGTGGCATGTAAGGATGTTCTGCATTTAAGAGTGGAGGGAGGGGTAATGGGTGCACCTGTTTTCTTAAATAAATCTTTAATGAAGCCCCCCAGTTTGCAGGTCCATCTCTGCACTCTGCCCTCCATTACTGCAGATTTGGAGCCCAGAGGTTTCCTAGGGCTCTACTTGGAATTCTGGCTCAGACTTACTCTGGAACCCTTACTTTGGGGGATATTCAGAGCCATTTCTCCTGCCAACATGCCCCCTTTCTTTTTCCAGTGTCCAGATATTTGTTGATCTCTTTCATATACTAATGACTTCTTTCCTTTAACTTTACTCTTGTTCTTTTTTTCTTCCTTTATTACTTCTTTTTTTTTTTTCCTTTTTGTCTTTTTTCGTGACCGGCAACAGATCGCAACCCTCAGTGTCGCGCCCGTACCGGACCGGGACCGGCAACGGGATTGCAACCCTCGGTGTTGCTCCCGCACCTCGCTCAGCCAGTGAGCGGCCGGTCTGTATGTGGGATCCGAACCCTCGGCGGGAGCGCTGCCGCGCTCTCAAGCGGCGCACTGTAGCATGCGCCACCGGGCCAGCCCCTTCCTTTATTACTTCCATATTATAAAACCATTTCCATAAGGTCTTAGGAAGACAGGCAGGCAAATACATGTGCTCAATCATTATCTTACATCAGAAGTCTGTGGTATTTCTCTTAAAAATCTCTTTTAAGCATTGATGGACAAGCCATTGTATTTTCATATTATATAATTCAAGGAATTTGGAAACTAAGTCTTAGTACATTAAAATATATTGCCCTTGTCATTTTTCTTATTTCTTTTTGTTGTTATGTTGACTGTGGCTCATGTATGTAGATGATTAGCTTAAGTGGTGTTTTCAAGGATGAATAAAGAAATGAAGGTTTATTTAAATAATAACATAAAACTGGTAGACAAGGAAAATATCATTTGTAGTCATCTCAAGAACTCAAATGAAATATGTGATACATGTGATTTCTGTATTAAGTTCACAAATTTTTTAGTGAAACATTCTACGACATGGGAGGCACAGCCGTGGTTAAAAGCATCCTGGGGTGGAAATGGCCAGGGTTTCACTGGTCACCAAGAAAATAAATGCTCCTTGTTTACAACCTCATAAAGATGAAATGAAAATAAATCAGAAACTTCCTTGTGGTAGCTATGAAAAATGTTAGATATTATTTGAAGGTCAAACTCACACTTTCAGGTCATCATTACTAACTTATTATACACACCCGATCTCTAAATACTGTCTTGGTTAAATATTGTTTGTTCTTCAGGCTCCACTTAAACTACAAATACTGGCCACATCTACCTTTTTTTTTTTTTATTAACAGCTGTATTGAGGTGTGATTGACATAAAATAAACTGCACCTATTTAAAGTGTCCAATTTGATAAGTTTTGATATCTATCACCCTCCAAAATTTTCTTGTGTCCCTTATTAATCCATCCCTCTGCCCCTCTGCATCTCTAGGAAACCACTGATGCATTCTCTGACTCTTTAGACTAGTTTGTATTTTCTAGGATTTTATGGAAATGGAATCACTGGATGTAATTTTTTTTTAATGGCCTGGCTTTTTTCTCTCAGAATAATTATTTTGCAATTCAGCCCTGTCGTTTTTTTTTCATGCTAGGTCTATTAAAAATAAAGCAGCTATGAACATTTACATACAAAAGTCTTTGTGTGTGGACATTGGCTTTCATTTCTTTTGGACTGGGTCATATGATAGGTGTCCATTTAATTTTTTAGGAAACTACCAAACTCTTTTCCAAAGTGGTTGCACTATTTTGCATACCTACCAGCAGCATGTGAGAATTCCAGTCTCTCTACATTCTCAGTAACACTTGGAATGCTTAGTCTTTTTAATTTTAGCTATTCTGATACATGTAGTGATATCTCATTGTGGTTTTAATTTGCATTTTCCTAATGACTCATAATAGTGCACATATTCTTAGGTGCTTATTTGGATATATCTTCTTTTGTGAAGTATCTGTTCCAATCTTCTGCCCACTTTTTATTAGGTTATTTGTTTTCTTATCGCTGAATTGGAGAGTTCTTTATATATTCTGTGTTCACGTCCTTTATAAATATGTGATTTGCAAATATTTTCTCCCAGTCTATGACTTGTTTTTTCATTCTCTTACCATCTAGCTAATTTTATTTTTTATGGAATTAAAAATTTTTTGAACAACGATGACAATCATATTTATAAGTAGCATATCCAGGAATTCAGTTGTCTTAGCTATACAGAAAAGCTGAGGGGATGCCCAAGTTTTAGCTCAATAAACCTATATTTCAAAGAGGAAGTTGACGTGAACTTTTAGATATGAGTCTATAAATGGGAAATACAATTCTACATAATTTACAGAGCTTATTTCTTAAAATTAAAAAATTACAAAAACTAATTTTATGAGTTTGTTAAAGTGAATTATATTCTGAGCATAAAAAATTTGTTTTGCATTTCTTAAATTTTAAAAAATATTTAAGATGTAGAAATTCTTTTAAGGTCTCTCTGTCTCTCTTCATTTAGATATTTTAACCCAAATTATTCTAATGAAATAATTTATTCACTCTCTCTTTCAACCTTTTGTAGATAGAAGGCTCATAATCATTAGATTGCCATAGAATATTTGATTATGTGACTCACATTCAGTAATAATGAAAGGAGAGACCATGCATGATAGCCCTAAAGCTTTTACAAGACTCTCTAAATTCTTATAGTGGTATCAAAGTTCTGCTAAATTTAATCCTAGGCTTAAGACAGACTCTAGATAAGGATGTGCAAGTAGGATATGTTAAAGTCAGCACCCTAGACCTGGTTATGCCCTTTCTGCGTGCATTGAGAAGCTGAGCATCACTCCACAGCTCTACTCCATAACTTCATTACCAAACACCTTCTCCCTTATTCTCTTATTCTTGTGTTCTCAAGTGCTTGTGTCAATTAAAAGTACTTGAGGTTTCATGGTTTAGATATTCTTTGTAAGTAGCTACTTTATCATGGACCCCCCCCTCCAATTGCTTAAGTCTGATAGATACTTGGGCACTATTTAACTTCTTGTCTCATTCCCTGGTCTACTGCCCTGTTCAAGCCACCACTGTGGCAGTCCAGCCTTCCTGCTGCCCCTGCCTCTGTTCCACCACTCCATCAACCCATTTTCCACCCTGTAGCCAGGTGACATTTTCAAAATATAAATGCAAACATGTACTTTCCTGCTCAAATATTTGCCACAGCTTTTTATTATCTATAGTATAAAGTCCAAATCTCTTAGTGTGACTTTGCAAGGCTCTTCATTTGGACTTAATTCTTAAAGTAATATGAATACAAGGGAGATAGGGGAAAAAGCATTCAAGAATATGAAACTAGCAAAGCTCAGTGACTGAATGGATATAGGGTTATGGTGAGGATCCAATGAGATGATTTAAATAAAAGGGCTTTGTGAGACATAAAACATTATTTTAATGTTATTATCATTCTTGTCTCTCAGTGAATCTCTGAGAATTACTGAATACCAGAATTTTGCTTTTAAGTGGCTTTCTATTCCAGCCTAGGCTCATGAAACTCTGGGATGGGGTTGGTTGCTTCAAGGCTCTAGACACTCAGATAAATACAGGGCCATCGGGCACCTTTGTCTGCATCCCAACACTTCGAGGTGTAACCCTGAACAGTCAAGATGCTCAGTGGCCGGTCAGTCAGGATCGCCCTGTGGGAGTGAGTGTGAAGGTGACGGAAGCCATAAACACGTCTATCGTAAGGGCTCAGAGACTGATAGGCGTACAGCCCAGGAGGGAACACAGTATTGCATGAAGAACTGACAGTGACATGAAGACTTTCAAAGGAGAAGCTCTAGGAAACGGCTGGAGGAATGGAGCTGACCTAGGCTGTGAGGTCATGGCAGGCTTCCCGGAGGAGCTAACCAAGGCTGAGTGGGGTTACTGGGGGGGAGAAGAGTGTCTCAGGCATGGAGAAGGGGGTGTTCGAAGACCCAGCAGCAAGAAGGAGAGCAGTGCTTGAGGAGTGAAAGGACCCTTGCGAGGCTGGAGGGGAAAAGGTGGGGGCGCAGGGGCTAGCCGGGGAGTCATGCTAAGAGGTCTGCATACTCAGGGCAGTAGAAAGGGGTGGAAGAGATTAAGCTTGGTGTGTGGACTGGATCTCACTTACACTGATGGATTGTCCTCTCCTGTTTTGCTGGGGACAGGAGCCAGGTACTCTGAACGGGGAGTAGGTGGCCATAGTACCACTAGGGCAGAGGAGAATTCCAAAGCAAGGTGGGTCTGTGTCAAAGAGAAACCTCATCTACTTCATGATTTTGCTTAGGGGCCCTGTGTTCCTTAAACTGTCACCAATAAACAAAACTTCTGCATGGGTTTGTTTTCAGTTTTCTCACAACTGTACCCTACACAGCATCAGAAATACTAGTTTATTCTTCAGCCTTGGTTCCAAATGCCTCCTAAGAGGCCTTACAAAATGGTGCCCATGGACTACATGAAAAATCATTAAAACAAACACAATTTCATGCCTCTTAGTTTCAGGCTACCTGTTAAAGGAGACAACAGACCCAGTTCAGTTATGTATCACTCAGTAATTTCTCTACAACCCTCAAACATATATGAGGGCATTTCAAAATTTCCTGGAAAAGTAGAATTAAAAGATAATACAAATCATTCCATGATCTTTTTGAAGTGCCCATGTACGTACAGTGTTGCAGTATCTCGGATGATGATCATCACGTACATAAGTGAAACCCTCAGATGATTGGAGTCTTATTTTAGCCAGGCTGGTTGTTTTGGCAGTACCCTAGTAAAATATTTACTTAAGCTGCTGTCTTCTTCTATGAGAAGGGCACAGCTGGTCCTGATTTGAGGATGGGTCATGTACTATGCATTCTGATGGCTCTGCAGGGCCCTGCTCTCCAGAGCCCTTCCTGCTTTCCCTCAACCTGTCTCAGGACCGGAGAACCAGCAGGACTACAGACAGAGGTGAATAAGGTTGATGAATTTATGCTTCATCTTCCTTCGCCACTTCTCCTGGAGGTGTGAATAAATAATGAAACTGCAGGGCCGGCCCGGTGGCGCACTGCTACAGTGCGCCGCTTGGGAGTGCGGAGGTGCTCCCGCCGAGGGTTCGGATCCCACATACAGACCGGTTCCCGCTCACTGGCTGAGCGAGGTGCGGGCGCGACACCGAGGGTTGCGATCCCGTTGCCGGTCCCGGTCCGGTACGGGCACGACACTGAGGGTTGCGATCCGTTGCCGGACGTGAAAAAAAAAAAAAAAGGAAAAAAAAAATAATGAAACTGCTAAAAAGTAAGGCGGTATACAAGAAGGAGGCCACACAATTGGCCCTTGAAAATTCAAAATCTAGATCATTAGCCATGAATCTGAGCTGGAGGTGTTGAATATTCGTTCATGCGATCATGCATACAAAGGCGAGATTTCTTTTATCGATACAACAAACAGAGTGTCCTAACACCTCTAGACAGTAAGGTTCTTGCAGAACCTGGTCAGAGGCAACAACAAGGGAAGGGACTTTCACTTCACTTCCCACATCACCCCGAAAAGCCCCAGCATGGTACACAATTATATATACATCCTCATGCTACAAAATATAAACTAACCACTACATTTAAGAAGTTCGATTTCTCCCCCTGAACTGTCCTCTGTGCTTTCTGAGTACACAGCATATGTTTTTCTTTTCAATCTGCAATTTAGCCATAAAGTTCATTGTTTAGTAACTAAACAATTTAAGTCAAGAGATAAGAGTACATTCTGGAGTACAAGAAACATTATTTTAAGATACACAAAAACATTGAGAGGTACTTGAGATCTTTTGAAAGGAATGGAGAGGAAATCAGATATTTGACTTTTCATCTTCTCCAGAATCACACAGCATCTCCTACAGAGTTAGAAAGTCAACAAGTGTTGAAGACGTTGCCCAGCTAAAGCATCTGTCAAACGTCATTTACATGAATAGAACATACTGAAGGTAAGTGAGAGAGTGGAGGGATATTCAGCAGAGTTTGCAGCTCTGGAAGGAAGAATTAAAAATTTCCAGCGGGGAAACAAGTACTACTGTGTGTCAGTCCATTCAGAAGAATGTGCCGTTCTGTGCACCATAATCCCCCTTGGTTCTCCTGTACTCCAGGAAAGACATTGTTAGAAGACAAGCAGGCTTAAAGCAGAATGATTCTCCTTACACAGAATCTCAAATAAGTTTTACTTTTGTGCTGTGTGTTTAAAGGAGGTCTATTTTCTTTCTCACTTGGGTCATATTAGTAAAGGAACTGTGATCTCTGTGAAAATCTTTTTCCTTTTTTAAAGTTTAGTATTCATTTTTTTCCCTCTATCCAAAGAAACTGTTCTGAATAAAGTTACTCAATATAGTTGGAAAAACTTTCATTGGATCCACTTCTTTGTTTATCAGAATTCTGTGTTATCTTCTATTTGAACAGCAAAAATACTCTTGCAAAACAAAATTGTTATTTAGGACCATAGTTGATTAACTTTCTGATTGTTGAAGGGAGATTGGTCAACATGGCAGCCCTCTTATGTGGTCTTATTTTTAAGATCATGTAATAGTATAGTTGTTTTCTTAATGGTGGCTTGAAAAGGGGGTGTAGTGAGAACGCATTCTAAAAACACTCTTCGTGCTACAGGTCAGTTTACAAAAGGCAATTAGGTAGGCAATGTTATCTAAAAAACGTATGATTGTTAAAACAGACACTGTAGATCAAAGTTTACTTTTTTTTTTTTTTTTTTGCTTTGTAGGATAATCTGAGTCAAACTTGTCCAGTGAGATAATTGCCTGACAGAAACCAGTGAACTAAACCTAGCATTGATGTCTTTCATTGGAACACCTACGCGTGGAGGATCACACTATGCAACTTAGAGAAAGAACATCAAAGACTGACTTTTAAGAAACCAGAACTTACATGTAGAAATAACTATGGTCCCTTTCGAAGTCGCTGCTTTGGGAGGCATTCCACGCCGGCACTGCTGCTTTTGCTCTGAGTGCTTTTGTTGATTATTTTTTGAGAATGTCCCTGCATGACATATTATTTTTAATACTTTATATGGGAGCCAATAGTATTCTCAAAGGATAGATTTAACTTTTGGAAATATTGACAATTGTTAGGAGGCAAGTAAGGCACGTGTCAGGATGAGAGGAGTTGAGTGTGGGAGTGCTCCCACCTGGATTTGCATCCAACACTTCCGGCTACTTGTGACCAAGTCCAACAACTGGTCTGAGCCTCTATCTGATGCAGGATCACTCATTCGTTCATTCAGTCAGTCAGTCATTCAATAGAGGCTTACTGAGCATTCACTATGGGAAGTGGATAACAGAAAAGGAGGGATGAAGTGATTACCTCTGACTGTAAATTTCTGTCCTAGGTTGGTGACCAATCTTTAAAAAATCAAGCAAAAATGACAGGTTAGGCTTACACTAGCATTAAGTAATAAGGATGTATCTTGGATGGCTAGTAAATCATCTTTGATGAAACTTGCCAAAGAAAAGTTCCAAATGTTGTGAGCAACTATACTTTTACTAAGTAAAAGTTTAACATTGTTTAATTGATAAAGGTAAAGGACCAGGCTCCTCATTTCAGGTGCGTTAGTTTGGTACCTGGATCTATTTATTTACAACTCTCTCTCTCTCTCTCTCTCTCTGTCTGTCTTGCAATCCTAACCACGTATCAAAATCATCTACAGAGCCTTTGAAAAGTACAGATGATGCTATACACCAATCACCTTCTTGAATTAGAGTTTCTAGAGGAAGGTCTAGCTCATAGGCATTTAAAAAGAGCATGATGCGTGATTCTGACACACAGCCAAAGGTAAGAACCACTGGCTTATAATAACCCCTCGTACTTTCAGAAATTTCTACCTTTACCTTAGTATATTATACCTATCTCTTCTCACAGAACTTTCTTTTAAAACATATTATCTTAGCATCTTATTACAACCAAAACTAAATTCAATTAATGTATGAAAATCCAATCCAGAAAGAATTTCTCCATCTACCAAGTTGTAACATATTTTTAATTGAGCATCCATTATGTACCTAATTCTGTGTTTGTTGTTTAGGTAACTATTAAATTTAAGATCCAATTCCTATCCAGAAGGGCCAGTATTAGAAACTGGGGTAGATGTTGATAGTATCATAAAACAGGCAATCAGAATACTCAGATCTACTGCAAACCACAGCCACCCTTCCTCATGAGTTTCCTGAAGGATATAAACGGGTAGGGAATGCTGCAAGTTGCTAGCTGGACTTTGCACCCAGACACCATTGCAGATTACAGTGTGATTCTGAGCTGGATCATAAATTCTAGGCTAGACATCCATAATGAGCCTCATCACAAGTCCAGGTCATCATCTCGAATCATACTGCACTTTAGATGGCCACATGAAAGGAAGAAACTGGAGAAAAGGAACCTGTCAGCAAATGAGAGCACGAGGGGCCATAGCCTTCTAAGGAAGCAGCCCCTGACCCAGCCTGCTGCCAATGCTTATGGCGAAGACTCGAGGCGAGAAGGAGCAAGCATGCTTGCCCCGCTCCCAACCACTGTGCCAGCGGATACACTGGGATTCAGCGAGCCCTCGGAAACTTCTGAGGGGTGGCAGTCAAGGTGTGGGGTGGGAAATGGGGAATGGCTACTCCAAAGCCTGCGGATGACAATCTGGATGGGCAAAGAGGAAGGGACTCCCTCTCTGGATTTGTAAAGCACTACTCTGTATTTTTATGAATTGCACTTATTTATAACATTATGTTTTAGGGGTCTGTTTTCTGCCGTCCACTGTACTCATTTTCCTCAGTGCTAACACAATTCCTAGCACATAGTAGGTAACCAGTAATTCTTTATAAATGAATGAAATCTGTCATATAAAACAATTACAGGGCCGGCCTGGTGGCGCACTGCGCTAGTGCGCCGTTTGGGAAGCACGGCGGCGCTCCCGCCGAGGGTTCGGATCCCACATACAGACCAGTTCCCGCTCACTGGCTGAGCGAGGCGCGGGGGCAACACCGAGGGTTGCGATCCCGTTGCCGGTCCCGGTCCGGTACGGGAGCGACACTGAGGGTTGCGATCCGTTGCCGGACACGGAAAAAGACAAAAAAAAAAAAAAAAAAACAATTACAGAATACAAGGCCATATAAATAATAGTTTGTGTGTTACATAGAGTGCTCTACAAGTTCAAGATATAGTCCAATGGCGGAATAGTTAGGAAATCTTCACGGAGAAAGTGGGCTTGGGACACACTCTTGTGCAGAGTGAACTTTGTATTTACACAAGGGTGTCTGACCTGTGACCAGAGCTATGGACTGTCTTTGGACATTGGAGTGACAAATCAGCTGTCACTCAAAAGTTAGTATAAACCTGAAATACATCCTTAGACCATCACTGGTCAATGTATAGACAATTTAGTGCCGTCATTAATTTCTTCTCTACGTGAACATCTGCAAAAGAAAGGCTATAATGGAAAATTGTCAGTAAAATGGAAACTTATCTCATAGAGAGGAAGAGAGTAAAAAATACAACCTGTAGAATAACTGAAGTGAGTTTCTTTTGAAAACGAATGGTCTTTCTTTTACATCATATTGTAATGTGCTCATTAGTGGACAACAGAAAAACAGGAAGAAGAGGAAAATATCATCCATGTCCCACTGCCCCCAAGCAACCACTTTTGACATCTTGATGAGTTTTTTTTTCCTAGGTCTAGTTTCATTCTTATTAAACCTCGAGCAACTTGCTTCAATAAACATTTTATACATCCTCCCCTTTCTTCTTCTTGTTGCTTTCTCTGCTCTCTCTAAATAAGATAGACAAGAATTCATTATTTCCATTTAAAATATGAATTGTTTAGGCTTTTAAGAACAGAACTTAAAATAATGCATGCACTTTCAATAATATTGAAAAAAATTCCCCTTCCTAAAATTTGCATGATGTAGTAAAATGTTTATTGTGGACTGCTTATTGGCAAAAAATGTCATCAAGTAAAAAGAGATATTGAAGAGGTCGCTGGGGTTCATGAACTCTGGCCAGAACCTTGAGTCTTCAGTATTCAGTGTGGCTGAGAGAGGGCTGTCGTCCCAGGGGCCCCAGTACAATTGAGTGTTTAGAGTCACTTGGCCCCACATCCTCCTCCACACAGTACCTTGTCCTGATCTGATTTTACCCTACTGCCCTGGAGCAGAGGAGAAGAGAGGGGACACTAGCAAGTATAGCCTCCAAGAACTAGAACTAGGAAAGGAGTTGATGGTGTGGTGAAAAGGTGAGCTTGGTCTGAGATAATGTCCTGACTGAACCAGTAGGTCTGACCTGATACATTCCAGAGTCACCTGAGAGGTCAGTACCCACAAGGTGTGAATGACCACTCTGCTATGCCAAGCCCATGAGAAATCAGGTACCCGCACATCTCCCAACTCCAGTCTGTGTGCCTGAGATTGTGACACGCAGTGGCAGAGTAACTTTGCCCTTTGTGCCCTCTGTACCTTACACTCAGTTCTGTCCTAGCATGTGTCACACTTTATTACACTTCTCTGATTATGTGTCTGTCTCCCTCCAGGTGAAGTGAGCTCCTCGAGGGCAGAAACCCATGCTTTCATCACCAGTGCCGACCGGATTTCTTGGCAAGATTAGGCATTCAATAAATGTTTATTGACTGAACTAAAGGAAGAATGCTGTACAGGTAGCCCACGACGGAGAGGAAATACAACAAGGCAACAGTCTTCAGAAAAGGACAGCTTCCTACTACCTTAAGAGAAGGCAAGAGTGTTGAGCCCTGCTTGGGCTGTGTCCTTTGCAGGCTTTCAGAGTAGGACGTACTCATGAAGGTATATCCCAAACATACAAATGCCTAGACTGCACCCCAAACATAACTAAATCAGGCATGTGAGAAAAATATGCCTTAAATGGTCTACAGGTGCTTCTGCATTCTTGGCTAAAAACCAGTGCTTACAAGTATCTGTTAACACATCACTTAATTTTATGATTTAGGCTAATAAAAGAGCAAGAAAAGTTCCAGATATAATTAACTAGTTGAGCATGATGCTTTATTGGTACAAATACACCTAAGCTAAAAGTGGTGTAGATTACTAAATAGCACTTGGCATTTCTCCATATGCCAAACTGCAAAAGCATTGTAAATAGACACATTATAAAACATCTATCCTGCCCTAAGAGGGCTTTGTACCGTCCCACACAATTTGATATAAACATTCTGGTTATTTTAATATTTCTTTCTTTTTGGAAGTAAACTCATTGTTCACTTGTCACTTCACTTGTCATGTTTTCTTTTGCTCCTGCAGGTCTGTTATTACAGAGATGAGGGCACACCTGGGCAAGGCTGGGACTCACCTGGGTAGGTGTGTTAGTCAGGGAACCTTCCCTTTCAAGAGATAGAAGTAACTCACTTAAATCCACTGGCTTGTTTATTTATTTAAGCATTCAACAAGTATTGATTGAGTGCCTAGGTGTATGATAATTATGGTGACACATGATAAACAAGACAATCTCCTGCCTTGGGATGTTTAAGGATGAGCTTGCTTCAGGTATAATTGTTTTTTGAGGCTCAGGTAATGTCAGCAAATCTTTCTCCCACCCCCTTTTTTTCTTTCTTTTTTTCCTCTTTGCACATTGGTCTTATTCTCTCCTTTCATAAAAAAAACTCCGTTCAAGTTGTGGGAAGGAAAGCTTGCCACTGGCAGCTCCCCCTTGCAAAAGGAAGACTGTACCCCACCCTGGCATCCTTATCATATGCCTAATGGAAGGATTTTTGATTCCCCCTGCTTTGGCTTAGTCATCCATGTGCCTAACCCTTGAGCCCAGGTAGGACTGGGATCCCATGATTGCCCAGGCCAGGCTCAGGGGCCCACTGTTGTGGTCATGTGTGGACAGCAGTCTCACACACCACGTTGGGGTGAGAGAGGGGTCATTCCCCAGTGTAAAGAGGGATTTTAGGCCTCGAAAACAATGATGTCTGACATACTATGTGCGATATTTTAGAGAGTAAAACGTTTGAGTAATGTGAACGTTTTCTTGAGAAAATTTGACTAAATCTACCTTAATGTTAGATTATTAAAACATTGTTTTCGAAGTGTCACTAATTCAGTAATGTCCATGAGATAATTTGAAATCAACTGGGGAAATCAAGTGTGAATGTTCTACCTATTTTGATGTAACCTTCACAAGGCGCACAGCAGATTAGAAATGAAATGGCAGACCTTTCATGAGTGTTTGGGGTGGTGACAGCATTTGAGTGTCGGCACTTCCCTGCACCAGTGGGTAGGGTCAGAGATGGGATGGGGAATGCTCTAAAGAAATAGAAAGCAGTATAGAAGAAGGAGCGATGTATGGAAAATATAGACAAGTGGTCAGGGCTCCCTCAGATGTTTGGAATCTTGCCGAGCATTTGATGTAAATATGCATGTGCACCCAGGTGTTCCTTGTTTATTGTCTAATGTAATTGTGCATGTGCACCCAGGTGTTCCTGGGTTGTCTGTCTCACACCCAGGTGTCCTGGGTTATCAGACTTAAGCATAAAGGACTAGTGGCTCTGTTCCACAGAGCCCCTGACCCTGAGATGCCTCTAGGGGGGCACAGGGAGGCCACTACTGCTGCTGGAGGCTATTGCTGCAAGGTATTGCTGCCAGTGCCTCTGGGACCCTCCAGGAGGACACCTCTGCTGCTGAGGAAGCTGAGGACTGAGCTCATGTTGTCTGTCAATGGCTCCCGGGATCTTTCCCAATTACCTAGTGTGGACCTGCATGTGAGGGGTCTGGTAACCCAGCCAGGCATGTGAGGGGTCTGATGACCCAGCCAGACATGTGAGGGGTCTGGTGACCCAGTCTGGCACATGAGGGGTCTGTGACCCAGTCTGTACAATGGATTTGAAGGGTGTGAGCCCTAACCTGACAATACAATTGGCTATGTCAGCAGGGTTCTGACAATTGCCCTAGCAATACAGGGGGGTGAATCATCTTCCTCTAGGGATCATTCTGGAAAAGTCCTGATAATAGAGTTGGGTGAGAGTGCAGAGGGTGGTAACAAGGAAAACTAAAATTATATTGTGAAGCAAAGCACTAATGCAGTAGTTGAAACTTGACAGATATCAGGCAGTGAGTATAAGAGAACAGGGAGTTTATACTTCTTGTGGATAGTGTAGGAGGAGAAATGATGAGGACAATATTGCCAAAGAGAAATTGCAGGGAAAGATAACACATAGGAAGGGACAAGCCAACAAGGAAAGAAGGTGGGGCAAGAATATGGCTAACAATTGTTTATTACTTATAATTGATCAATTATTGATACCAGGAAAAGTTCTCTGTGTTTCCATCTACTGTTGTACTCATATTCATACTTCATAGCATCCTTCTGAGATATGTACTTTCAATAGTCACATTTTACAGAGAGGAAACCGAGGCTTAGAGAGGTTAAGGAACACGTCCGCAGTCACACAGCTGGTAAGAATTAGAGTCAAGATGGGACTCAGGCAGTCTGCGTCCAGCATTTGTACTCATAACCACATAGAAATGAGAGAATTCATGGAAGAATTGTAAGAGGGGAAAAAACACGGCCCACAAGGGTTTGTCTTAGAGCCAAAGATGTCTTTGAAGCTGGCTATGGAACCAAATACAGGGGGGTAAGTCCATGGAAACATGCATATTGTAAAAATGATCAAAGATGTCAATCTGGCTTAGAGTCAGATAATGACTCAGCTCTTCTAGGGAGGGGGAATTAGTGGTCAAAAGGAAAATCTTGTAGATTGAGTATAACACAGAGGATATTTAAAATGACCTTGTGGTGTTTTTCTCCTTCCTTCCTTTCTTTGTTTTTTCCCCCTGGCCAGTACAGGGATTGAACCCTGGACCATGGTGTTATCAACATCACTCTCCAACTGGTGTTTTTAATACAACTATTTAGAAAACACGATTGTAATTCATCCAAAGTGTCTAAGTTGAGTTATTCCTAAGTACGACTCTTAAAAATAAAAACAGACAAACAAAATATGCAATTCAAGGATTTTAAAGAAATGTTGTTTATATTAGAAATATCTGAGTCCAGATGACTCCTATGACTCTTTAGGATTTATAAATAATTATTAAAGTCATACAACATCCTTTGTACCATTCTGGGTATTGTGGGACCTGTGGCAAGTAGAAAGCATAGTTTCTGCCCTAGACAGCATGTGTTCCCATCACCCTAGTACGTGGCAGGGCTATCTGCGACATAGCACTGTGTTCCCTTAACATGTGACTACTTATATGTGCAATGTACTGATGCCGTTTATCTGTGCAATAAAAAATACAAGTAATTCAGCTAAAATATAAGTGGAAAGAGCACTGAATTTAGAGCAAGAAGACCTAGGTTAAAAAAAACATAGCCTGGAGCAAGTCATGTAAACACTTTGAAGAAATTCTGACTTGGGGTTTTGGTCAGATTTAAAGAGATAATATGTAAGAGTTCTTTATAGCCTATAAAAACATACAAAGATTCCAGGCATTATTGTGATTGCAATTTACGGAAAATTATTTTTGCCTATTTTAGAGAAATTTTTCAGAAAATAATGTTGTTTCATTAAAACGTATCTATGCTTATGAGATGAAGCAATGAAATTGTTCTGTGGGATAGGATATTGAGATAGAATGGCTCTGTATCTAAAACCGGCATCATTTAAAAGAAAACTATTGATACTATATCCCTTGTGTACATAACCTATAAGAGGCCGAAAGGTAAGAACTCTCTCAAGTGCCTTCCCTCCACTGCTGTGCACGTGACCACATTCTGTCCACTCTTAACTCTTTCCTCTCACCTCAGTCTTTGAAGGCCCTTTTCTCCAATTCTCCCACCTCAGGAACTTGTCTGATCGATTATCCTCTCCCCCAGCATCTTTACCCTCAGTACCCAACATACTCAAGTGTCTTCCACTAAAAAAATTTTTATTTTATTTATTATTTATTTTAAAAGTTTTGTTTTGTTTTTATTAGTTATGAATATTCATGGAGTACAAAGCAAATTGTCACCACTTGTGCCTCAGATGTGATGGCCAGATCCATACTAGCAGCATGCCCATTACCATAAATTGTGATTATACCCCATGTCCCCCACCCAATTATCCTTTCAATTATCCCCGACCTCTCTCCTCATCCCGCTTCCCCCACTCCACTTTGTGTCCCTAGGCATGTTCTCTCCCTGTGCAAGTCCAATGCACCACTATGGTCTTTGTTTTCTTCTTTATCTCTTAGCTCCCACTTATGTGTGAGTACATACGGTATTTATCCCTCTGTGCTTTGCTTATTTCACTCAACATAAGTTTCTCCAAGCTCATCCACGTTGTTGCAAATGGGAAGATTTCATTTTTTTTTTTATGGCAGAGTAGTATTCCACAGTGTGTGTGTGTGTGTGTGTGTGTGTGTGTGTGTGTGTGTGTGTGTGTGTGTGTACACCACAGTATCCTTATCCAATCATCCACTGATGGATATTTAGGTTGGTTCCATATCTTGGCGACTGCGAACAGAGTTGTGATGAACGTGGGAGTGCAGGTATCCCTTCAACATGATTTCCATTCCTTTGGGTATATATTCAGAAGAGGGATTGCTGGATCATATGGTAGATCTATCTGTAGTTGTTTGAGAAACCTCCATACTGTTTTCCATAGTGGTTGTACTAATTTACAGTCCCACCAACAGTGCAGGAGTGTTCCCTTCTCTCCACGCCCTTGCCAGCATTTGTTATTCTCATTCTTTTCGATTATAGCCAATCTAACTGTGGTGAGGTGGTATCTCAATGTGGTTTTAATTTGCATTTCCCTGATGACTAGTGATGTTGAGCATTTTTTCATGTACCTCTTGGCCATTTGTATGTCTTCCTTTGAAAAATGTCTATTCAGTTCTTTTGCCCATTTTTTAATTGGGTTATTTGTTTTTTTACTGTGTAATTGCTTAAGTTCCTTGTATGTTATGGATACTAATCCCTTGTGAGATGTATAGTTGGCAAAAATTTTCTCCCACTCTGTAGGTTGTCATTTCACTCTGTTGATTGTTTCCTTTGCTGTGCAGAAGCTTTTTAGTTTGATATATTTTTTCTTTTGTTGCTTGTGCTTTCGGGCTCATGTTCATAAAATATGTGCCCAGACCTAGTTCCTGAAGTGTTTCACCAATAGTTTCTCTTAGTAATTTTACAGTTTCAGGTCTTATACGTAAGTCTTTAATCCATTTTGAGTTGATTTTAGTGTATGGTGAGAGGTGCATGTCTAGTTTCATTCTTCTACATATGGATATCCAAGTTTCTCAGCACCATTTATTGAAGAGGCAGTCTTTTCCCCAATGCATGTTTTTGTACCGTTTATCAAGTATCAGATGGCTGTAACCCTGAGGGGTGATTTTTGGGTTCTCTGTTCTGCTCCACTGGTCCGAGTGTCTATATTTATACCAGTACCATGCTGTTTTGGTTACTATAGCTTTGTATCAGTATAATTTGAAGTCGGGTAGTGTTATGCCTCTGCCTTTATGTTTTTTGTTCGGGATTGCTTTGGCTATTCAGGGTCTTTTGTTGTTCCATATGAAAGTTGAGATTGTTTTTTCCATTTCTATGAAGAATGTCATTGGTATTTTGATGGGGGATTGCACTGAATCTGTAGCTTGCTTTGGGTAGCATAGACATTTTTACAATGTTGATTCTTCCAATCCAAGAGCATGGAATGTCTTTCCATCATTTTGTGTCTTCTTTAATTTCTTTCAGTAGTGGTTTGTAGTTCATTGAACAGATCTTTCACCTCCTTTGTTAAATTGATTCCTAGGTATTTTATTTTTTTCGTGACTGTTATAAATGGACTTACTTTCTTGATTTCTCTTTCTGTTAGCTCATTATTGGAGAATATAAATGCGACGGGTTTGAGGCATTTATTTATTTATTTTATTTTATTTTTTTCCTTTTTGTCTTTTTTTCATGACCGGCAACGGATCACAACCCTCAGTGTTGCACCCGTACCGGACCGGGACCGGCAACGAGATTGCAACCCTCGGTGTTGCGCCCGCACCTCGCTCAGCCAGTGAGCCGCTGGTCTGTATGTGGGATCCGAACCCTCGGCAGGAGCGCCGCTGCGCTCCCAAGCGGCGCACTGTAGCAGTGCGCCACCAGGCCGGCCCTTGAGGCATTTATTTTGTATCCTGCAACATTACTGAAATTATTAACCAGCTCTAGGAGTTTTTTGATAGAGTCATTAGGATTTTCTATATATAGTATCATGTCATCAGCAAATAGGGACAGTTTGACTTTATCTTTTCCAATCTGGATGCCCTTTATTTCTTTCTCTTGCCTGATTGCTCTGGCTAGTACCTCCAGTACTATGTTAAATAGATGTGGTGAGAGTGGGCATCCATGTCTGGTTCCTGTTCTTAAGGGAAAAGGCTTCAGTTTTTCCCCATTCAGAATGATACTGGTGGTGGGCTTGTCATGGATGTATTTTATTAGGTCGAGATACTTTCCTTCATACCTAATCTGTTGAGAGTCTTTATCATGAAGAGATGTTGAATTTTGTCAAATGCTTTTCAGCATCTATTGAGATAATCATATGGTTTTTGTCCTTGAGTTTATTGATGTGATGAATCACAGTAATTGACTTTCATATGATGAACCATTCTTAAAAAGAGGCAAACTTTCCTTGACTTTTTATTACCCCCTTAACTAGAGTTTATTCTCTTTTCTTTCCTTCACAGCTAAGCACCTTGATAGATTCCTTTACACATATTCCATTCCCCTTTTTCACCTCCCACTCATCCTTAAACTCACCCACATCTTGAAACTGCTATGTGAGATTGTTCTGAGAAAGGCAGCCAATGACCATCTTGTCACTAAAACATGTGGACATTTTATATTTATCTTA
Organism: Galeopterus variegatus; assembly: GCF_000696425.1. Lineage (NCBI taxonomy): Eukaryota > Metazoa > Chordata > Mammalia > Dermoptera > Cynocephalidae > Galeopterus > Galeopterus variegatus. The sequence goes on from NW_007728370.1 coordinate 236,470, forward strand.
CTTGATTTCTCTGTGGAGTTCAAGGACAGAATGCATTTGAAGTACATTTGGGCATTTTAAATAGATGTGAAAAGGTATTTGCATTTGCAGATCTAGAACTAAGGAGAGAAGTCTGGATTCCTAAAATAGATTTGGGAGTCTTCAAGCAAAGCCATGGAATATAAGAAGAAAGAGGACAAAAAAAATCAACATTTCAAAGAGGAAGTCCTAAGGAATACCAACATTTCAGAGATCTGCAAAGGAAGCAAAATTCATGAAAAAACCTAAGGTGGGTATGGTGATTTTAAAATTGTCTTTGATACTCTTTGATTCTTTGATATGCTTCCTTTCAACAGACAGATCTTAATTCTTCTCTTTAACGTGGGCTGAACTTAGTGACTTGATTTTAAAGAATAGAAAGTGTCTTGAATGTTGCTAAATGACTTCTGAGGTTGTGTCATGAAAAAAAATAGTTCCTACCTTGCTTTCTCAGTCTCTGAATCTCTCATTCCGGTTAAAACCAGCCACCATGATGTGAGGATACTCAAGCAGCTGTGCAGAGAGGCCACGTGGAAAGGAAACAACTTGCCAGCAAGATGTGTTAGCCACCTTGAAAGCAGATCCTCCTGCCTCCATTAAGATTTTAGATGTTTCCAGGCCTCCAGTCTTCAGCAGTCCCTGCTGGGCCCTGTTTGAATATTTGTCCCACGGAAACCATGAAATAAATATTATCGTTTAAAACCACTACTTTGGGGGGTAATTTATTATGCAACAATAGATAATTAATACAGAGGAGCCAAAAAGGTGGGAGAGAAATTATGAGAGTTTGGTAAGATAATTTAAATTTACCAAAAAACCTTACTTGACCTATTGTTTTTTTGGGGGGTTATTTTTGTCTTTTTTCGTGTCCGGCAACGGATCGCAACCCTCAGTGTTGCGCCCGTACCGGACCGGGACCGGCAACGGGATCGCAACCCTCGGCGTCGCGCCTGCACCTCGCTCAGCCAGTGAGCGGGAACCGGTCTGTATGTGGGATCTGAACCCTCGGCGGGAGCGCCGTTGCGCTCTCAAGCGGCGCACTGTAGCAGTGCGCACCGGGCTGGCCCATGACCTATTGTTAATGACTGATGGATACCCAGTGATTCCCTGTATTTCTCTTTTTATTACATTTTTTTACAATTGAGATGTCATTACGTGCAATAACATGAACAGATGTTAAGTGTGGTTCAATAACTTTTGACAACTGTTTACACCTATATGACAACCACCCAACATATCCGTCATCTATTACTTCCATTACCCAGAAAGTCCCCTCCTGCTCCTTTCTAGTCAATTCTCTCATCCCAACTCCACAGTTTTTAAATTCTACTACTGTAGATCAGTTTTGCCTTTTCTTTTTAGATTTTTATATAAGCATAATGATGCAGTATGTATTATTTGTCTGATTTCTTTCATTCAGCACACTGTTAGTGAGCTTCATCCAACTTACTGCCTGTATTAATAGTTCACTCCTTTTCTTATTGACAAGTAGTATTCTACTGTATGAATATACTGTAATTTGTTTATCCATTCTTCTCCCTGTATTTCTTAATTAAAATAAATTTAGATATTTCTGCTTCATTATATGCAGCAGAAACATCAAAATTACATGTACATAATTACTTGTTGAAAAACTTGGTATTATAAATAGCATCTTGTAAATAGAAGAACCGTATGACGAAATGATTGATAGTTGTGACCTCTGTGGAGTCTCTATACAATGAGAAAGTTATAAGCTCTCTGTTGGCTATAAAATGTTCATTGTCTTCGTGACATTTAACTTGAAAATCAAACTGCCATGCAAAAATTATAAATGGGTCAATTCTTTAGAGAAAAAAAATTGAGCCAAAAGATACATTTAGAATTAGTGACATAGAAATAGAGAAAATAGAAAAAATATAGGAGACTTATTTGTACTACACACACAAACATGGATCAGCAATTTCCCTAGAATCATTTTAGGTGTGGAGGCAAGTAAGACACATGGAGACAATGATGCCACATATCACAAATGAGGTCCCAGTTATTCTCTGCACAGTATTTGGTACTTCTTTAAATCATATATAATTGAATGTTTAATTATATATTAAAGAGACTGACTTTCATGAAGTTACTACAACAAGCAAACGGAAAAGACATTCTTGGGGGGGAGGGGAGAGAGGGAGGAGGGAGGGAGGTGTCGGTGATGGGCCATAATAATCATATACAGTGTATATTGACAAAATAAAAATTTAAAAAAAAAAAAAAAAAGAGACTGAATACAAACCTTGGAATTGTAAAAATTTTTCTAGGAAAACTTTTTTTGTTCTTGGCAAACCGAAGATCATGTGTTCAGAAATACATTGGTTTAGAGACTATTTCTAGTTGGATTCCCTAAAGCCATTTTGTTAATGATACTCGTTTTAAAGAGTTATCTTCTTCCCCGTTCTGAACTTGGAAAGCATAAATACTTCAAAATAGTGTTAAATTTGAGATAGACTGCAAAGATAGAGATACTAAGCTTGATTTTGTTCCACCCGTCCCCACCCAGAGGATCAAAATAATCTCAAACCATCTATTAACGACTCTCCTGCAATTTCTAATTCACAATCTCTGTCAGTTTTGAGTTATGGGAGCAGCCAAGAGTATCTGAAAACACTGTTTCTACTTTGCCTTTTTTCTGGGTAATATAAATATCTGAAGAGATTATTGCTTAACCTATAAAACAGTGACATCATAAATTATGAATGCTAAAAAAGCCCAGTTCATTTTTGTTAAACTATACGATGAGCTGGAAATGGTGATTTTTCTCAGTGGAAAGACAAGGTGAAGAGAGAGTCTTCCTTGTATCGTTAACACCCATATCTGGTCCTGTTTTAGCCTTGATTAACACTAACCATTTGACAACAACTTTTCTCACCCTCTTCATTACTTCTACTTTCCCAAATCAATTAAGTGAAAACACCATTGTTATCGCTGTTATTTCATGGGATTGCCAAAGACCAGGCCCCTAAAACCCAGATTCAACCATATCATTGGAAATCTGAGCATGTGTGAGGTTCCCTATACCACCCTCTTCTTCCCCGGAAGCTGAAAATTGAAGTAGGCAGTTGCAATCAGACTAGAAGGATCACAATTTATCTGGGAGGTTGTTCACTGTTACTGGTTTCATTTGTAACTTGTCTCAGGTAGGCAATTAAAAGTAAGCCCCTATTATAAGATATATGTACAACTGTTTTACAACCTAAGCCATACTAGTTCTGAAACATAGAAGACAGACCTACAGAAATAGCCTACTATTTTGTTTGACTATTCTAACTTGCGTCTAATTAAAGATTTAAAGGAAAAGGCTAGGAATATTTCATTGCTAACTAAATGACACAGCCTAGCAGTTTGGTCAGCAAATAGAGACTGTATCTAGTTATAAATTAGTTAAAATAGGAATAATGGTCTCTATCGACTATCGTATACAGTATATTATGGTGATGAATCAAGATTGTTTTTCTTTGTTTTTATAGCAGTTTTAGTTTTGCAGAGAAACTGAGCAGAAAGTACAGAATCCCCAAACTCCCCCCCCTACATAGTTTCTCCTATTATTGACAGGTGACATTAGTGTGGGACATTTGTTACAATTGTGAATCAATATTAATATGTTATTATTAACTTAATATTACATTAGAGTTCCCTCTTTGCATCGTACAGTTGTATGGATTTTGCCAAATGCATAGTGTTATGTATTCACCACTATAGTATCACACAGAATGGTTCTGCTGCCTTAAAAATCCTCTGTGCTCCACCTATTCATTCCTCTCTCTCTCCCCCCAAAAACACTGGCAACCACTGATTTTTTTTTTGTTACCTCAAACATCACACAATTTATTGTATAGTTTCAACTGGCTAAAAGAGAGCATTTTGAATCTCTCCAACACAAAGAAATGATAAATGACCAAGATTTTGCAAGGGGAAATACTCGGATAGCCTTAGGTTCAAGGCAATAGTAATTCTGTAATAGACACAATACTACCCATGATAATTAAATTGTTTAAAATCACAAACAACTTAAACAGTCTACCCACTTGTTTGCCCATAGGCAATATACATACAGGAAGTAATTAATAAAACAGATAATCCACAAGAACATTGACTTTGGAGTTCACATCTGGTTCCCCTTAATGCCACTTCCTAACTAAGTGAGTGACTTCATAATCTGGTTTCTTAATATTTCTGATAATGTATTTCATCTTTAAAAATGGAAACTATTATAAAGTGGTTGTAAGAAGTAACAGTAAAATATGTAAAGCATTGAGCATGGTTTATTACAGGATACTCAATAATTAGAGACTATATTATTAATAACAAGAGATAGTTGATTCCAGGTAGTCAGTTGGCTTCCTACAGATGTTTACTATATTTACATAGGAAAACCATGCATTGTTCTGTTTTGTCATTTGGGTTATTCTCAGTCAGGCCCAAGTCAGGTGGGTACCTTGGTGTAACACCAGCTTTGATTAGTCTGTTCAAGCTAGAAATCCTAATGGTGGAATGCTCAGAGCTAATAATGACCTTGCCACAACCACTCTGTTCCTCTGTTGAGAACGAGCACAGCTTCTACCGTCTCTGAGTGGAACCGGGATGTGTGGTTTGATTATAATTTCTATGCCACTGAATTTGTCCCATGGGCCACATTTTTCTCACTGGTCCTGGAGTAAAGTATAAAGAAAACATTGAAGTTCATAAAATAAGCAAGGGTGCAAAATATACTTATTTCTTTAAAGGTTGCTTTGCTGGGACTTGGCAGTTTACAAAGAAAAGCTGATGACAATTCGTGTATAATTCTAAGCAAACAGAGCAGGATGTTAGACTTTCTTTAAATTAGCTGATAGCAAACAACCAAAGAGCTTTATATATCCTAACATCTCGGCAACGTCATCATTTATTTTTGAATACAGCTTTGTGGATGTTACAATGACCATACCAAAGGAGATATAAATACCCCAAAGTGATAGGATCATTTTTTAGCGGTTTCACTGAAATTTGCTCTGAGTGCCCCTGAATAGAGGTATGTGGGAACAAGAAGAATCAGTTTTATCGATTTTTTCTGTGACTTTGGACCAGGACAGGTCTATCTTGAATACAATATGCTTATATTCCAGCCCATTATAGATGCTTTAAAAATAATTCAAATGTTTACTGAGTAAGGTTGTTCATTTCTAAGATGGACAATCCCCTGGGCACTGTTGTGGAGATTAGTGAAGACTGGCTGGAGACTCCACACAAACTATTAACAGCTTTTTAAAACAAACACACGAGAGCGTTCCCAATTAGCCCAGCATCTCTATACAGTCATTTCGAAAGCAAATACCTCATTGGGAAAAATATCTTTGTTAGCTGGATTACAGAAGTTTTAAAAAAAGAGAGAGAGAGAGAAGAACCTATGTCTTTGTTGGAAAGTAAGAACAATTTAACTTCTGGAAGTGACTTCACAGCTTGGAACCCAGCAATGCCTATTTTGGATTAAACGGCCTATTAATGAAACTCAGACGATTTGAACATTCATCACCTTGCACCACGCCTCACAGAAAACAAGAACAAAGCCCCCAAATCCAGGGTTTTGCGTGAGGAAAGCAGAACCTCCCCACCCCCACCCCACGCGCGCCCCCGCCGCGGCCCACACAGCGCAGGACTCGGGAGC
>NW_007728370.1:243158-273076 GCF_000696425.1 Galeopterus variegatus
CGTAATTCGAATAGCAGGGCAGGCGCGGCCCGCCCCGCGCCGCGCTCCAGGGCCCCGGGCGCCGCCCGCGCACCCACCTGCCCACCCGCGCACCCACCCTCGCAGCCGCCATGGGGAAGGACAAGAAGCCCCGTGGGCCGCAAAGGCAGGGGGGGCCGCCGGCCGCCGACGCCGCCGGGCCCGACGACATGGGGCCGAAGAAGGGCAAGGGGGCCCCCAAGGAGCGCGGGGAGGAGGAGGCCCGGACGTGCTGCGGCTGCCGGTTCCCGCTGCTGCTCGCCCTGCTGCAGCTGGCCCTGGGCATCGCCGTGACCGTGGTGGGCTTCCTCATGGCGAGCATCAGCTCCTCCCTGCTAGTCAGAGACACTCCATTTTGGGCTGGGATCATTGTAAGCATCAAGCCTGTTTTGCCTAAGCGCGGTTGCCAAACAGGAATGCAAAGCCGCATGGTCGACTTGAGACTAACCCAACTGCATGCGCCCTTCCCAGCTCCACTCCCCTAACTCGCGCTCTGCTTGGTGCCTGCTGCCTGGCACACTCGGTCCTCCCCGGGGGCGAGGCTGGACGCGGTAGGACGCGTGCTCCTCTCCTGCTTGTTGCTCCGAACGCCTCCAAGGGCCCTGACTCGGACGCTGGGAGCTGGGGAGGCGATCTCAAAGGTTGCTTATTTAGGTGACATTGAACAGCCTCGGTAACAACAGCAGATTCACATTGGCTTTTTCTTATCCTGCAACCCGGATGCCACCCCTGTCCCTAAATCGATAGCAAAAAGTGAAGGAAGTTCATCTAGTGCAGCTTTTGCCTGTACTTGGAGTTGCCACACTGGATAGTATTAATTTTATTGTTTAAAATGAGGTTCCATTAGTAAGTTTTATGAAATAATGGGCTAAGGCAGAAAATGCCAATACAGCAAGCACAGCCTTAATCCACTGGACTCTAAAGTGGGATAAACCCAGGGCGCTGGCCGTGGCAGAAGTATATTTGGGACTCTGCTAATGGATGTACTGTTCTAAGCAGAACACTGCTCAGCTGTTGTGAGTGAGTGTTGAAATATGTAGTATACTTGGCTTAATTGAATGAGTTCTTTTATGTAAAATGGATGCCGTTTATTGAGCACCTACTGTGTGCCTGCCCTGCATCCTTTCATCATCTTTATGGGATAGCTTTTAACATTCTTATATCTCAAATGAGAGAACTTAGGCCAGACTCCCCAGGATCATGAGCTGGCAAAGCATTCAGCCAGGTTGATTCCTTTTTATGTCAGACTATGTCTACATTTTCTTCATTGAGCCACGGTGCCACTACTTTTGGCTTGTAATATTAATATTATGTTAAGTATTACAGTGCCTTGTGGCTTACCAAACTCTTTCACGTGCCTCATTTCGTTAGACCCAGGAAACAACGCTTTGAAGTAGGAACTGTTATTTCTCTTTAGACATGAGGAGACATAGCGAAGAGAAGTTAAATGACATTCTCAAGCCCACAGATTGAATGTGGCAGAGTCCAAAAGACTAGAATCCACACTTCTAACTACTAGTCTCATGTTGCATCATTTCTCCTATTGCTGACAACAAGAATTATAACTCATAAAACAGCCCTCAGAGTAACTTTGTATCAGGGACAGATGTTAAAGACACCTAATAAATATGCATCGATGCAGGTATTTTCTAATTAAGATTATTTGAATTCACAAATCCTCAGAGTAATTTAAAACTTTTAATTTGTGTACTAAGAATTCCCGTGAAATTATCATGATTGGAGTTTTCTAAATCAAGTGATTTTAAAAATAGCTTTACACTAAGATATACTGGGTATTTTAGTCACCTTAGTGACTGTCAACATATTCAAGGAAAAAAATGTCTGTCCTTTTAGGCAAGGCAAATGAAGAAAAGAAGGAATGAAACTCATTCAGTGCATCTGAATATCATTTGCATACTTTTTCCTATCTGTTCTTTATTTTAACTTTGAAGAGCCCGGTACCAAAGAAGCAAATTAGATGGGGAAAAAGCTTGTTTCCATGTTTAAGGCATGAACATACAAATCCTGCAACTCTGAAATTTCCTGAACTACCACTCCTATGGGACATGATATTCCTAATTGCCCCGGGAATTCCCTGGGTGCGGCACAAAGAGCATTATATACAGCCAGGTCTCTGTTCATTCTGGTTTGCCTTATGATCATCTAGGATTTATTTGAAGTTTGCTCGTAGTGTGTAGCCTTAATGATATCTGTGATTTAAAATTTCTTCTCAAGAGAGGATCTATGTAGGTATACAGCCAGGTCTCTGTTCATTCTGGTTTGCCTTATGATCATCTAGGATTTATTTGAAGTTTGCTCATAGTGTGTAGCCTTAATGATATCTGTGATTTAAAATTTCTTCTCAAGAGAGGATCTATGTAGAGCAGAGCAGCTAGGTAGAGATGTCCAGAGACTAGTGAGGAGGATCTCTGAGAAGCCAGGCCAGGAATGACTCCCATCCCAGCTGGGCCAGAGCTGCAGGCAACATGTCACTGGCTCACACAGACACCAAGCTTGTCCTCACCATGCTGTCTGTGGTTGGTCACAGGGCACTCTTCCAAGCTTTCAGGGAAGGGGAAAGACAGGAAAGCAGATGTGTAAACACTGCCCATGATGTGGAGCCCCAGCTCAGCCATTATTTGCTGAGTAACTTTGTACAACTTACTTAATCTCTCTAGGTTTCCATTTCTTTATTGATGAAACCAGAATGATGATAATAATTCCTACCTCTGAGGGTTGTCCTGAGGACTAAATAAATTAATACATGTTGAGCACTTAGAATAGAGCTGGCTAATGGTAGGCATTCAGTGAGTTAGTTAGCTCTTTTTATTAGCTATTAGAGAAGCAATTGCTGGGATTGACAGTCTTCAGAGTAGAAATGGCTCTGTTTCACCTCTTGTCTTGCAGAACAGTCATATTTGACTGGTTACATTTCCCAGACCAGTTTTGAACACTGAAGGAGATATCAATTTGGCCATCTCACCTTTCTCTGGTCTCAGCCAAGTTACTATTTAGCAATCTCAGTGGTATTAGATTAGTCCAGCACTTTCTGAATCTCTCTGAAGGTTTATAAAAATGAACTTGGAGGAGAGGGGCCTCATTAGGATCATTTTCCCTAAGGAGTGGAGTGACTCTGGTCTGGTATATCCTGCAGGGAATACTGAAAAGCTTGCCCTGTTCAGGAGATCCACCAGGCCAAAGCAGTACAGCTTAACCCATGGGGCAGAGGCAGAGCCAAACCCCTTTCTGGAATGTGAGTTGAATCCAAGCTGACTGAGGCACCTCCCCCCCCACCCCAGGTTAACCTGCTTTACTTTCCCTTCTGGTTGCCTCTTAACATATGGTAATCGCTTCCTTTTATAAGGGCTACTATCCCATTAATTTAGGATTTGGGGATTGTCATTTCTATAATAGAACCTAAGTATACAGGTAGATCCTCTTAGGTGACCCTTGTTGACCAATGCCTGGGTGACTTGAATATTCAATGAACTTCTGGTTTTATTTATTTAAAAAAAAATTTTATCGAAACATATTGATTGTACATATTTATAGGGTACAGAGTTATATTTCAAAACATGCATATAACGTATGATGATCTATTCAGGGTAATTAGCATATTCATCATTGCAAAACTTAATCAGACTGAAGAGGTCCTTGGTGACCTATGATCAGTGATTTAAGCGAGTGGAATTCTAGGAAGACAAATAGATTATTTGCTACCTATCCATAAATGTGACTCTTCTCACCCCACACTGGTCAGATACATGACTGAAGTCTTTTTACTTCAGTTACAAAAGATTCCCGTAAAGGAAAAAAAAAAGAATGGAGCTGCTATAGAGGCTATGTAACCTGTAGAAGTGCTGTTCTTCTCTCAAAATTCTTTATAGATGGCTTGAGGGTTGTAAATCACACCATGATGATAATACAAAGTGAAACAGTGTCTTCGAGGATGAAATTGGCTAGGGGCAGGCGATGCTAGGAAACAGAAGTTTGTTCTGCGTTTTATTCTACTAATGGCTTGAGTAGTATGTCAGATAGGCATTCAAGTTTGCTTATCATTCCGGAATTCTTATTGATGAAAAATGTGTACAGATTGAAGGAATCTAAGGACTTTGGAGTCTTTACTTCTTACTCAAATGAAAACAGGTTTGGTGTAGGTGAAGCCTTACGTGTTTAAAGTTTGGCTTATTTTTCTTCATTCAGTAATTTTTGTTGAGGGTGTCTACCGTGCTAGGCCTTGGTCTAAATATAATGAATCATATACCTGGAGGAGATTTCCAGATCCTGATGGACATGTGCCCTTATAGTATATGGCAGTAATGAATACCTCCGATTAGAAAATTAAACTTACACAAATATTTTTAAGACCCATTTATCTTTCAAAGTATGTTACTTGCAGTGATTTATTTCCTTTGGCATCTCTACTCTGAAGTCAATTTAAGAGCAAACTCTTGCTTCTCATATCCAGTGGGGATGTTTAGTATTTCTTAGCCTCTTTGCCCTTGTAGGAAATATTTCCATGGAAAGTGGGAATTTCTTTGCTTTATTATGCTTTTTAGCTTTCCCCACTCTCCCTCCATTGCTCCCTTACTCCAGCCATTGGAATAAAAACCCTGAGATATATACCACATTAATCACATTAGAAAGTTTAAGACAAGGGCTTAAAGGAAAGGAAAGAATATTTCCTTTATTTAATGTCATTCATAAAATGCATCGTATGTGTCTGTAGTGATTAAAATCCTCTCAAGAATTTCAATAACAGCTTTTATGTTAACTTACTCTAAGAAATTCAAAATGCAGGTATATTCAGATTTGAAAAATCTATTTTAAATCTTGACTTAATGGAAGGGAAAATTGGGTGGATATTTATTTTATAACAGAATATACCATGAAATTCACAAGGAGATATATGACATATAGCAAATAAGCAACAGATATAGTCATTATGTATAATTTAAAAGTAGAGAAAGTAGGACATAATGAGTTAGCTAAATGATTTAATAATGGTTATGAAGAGAAACTGGAATAGAGAATGGTTTGGCATTGGGGTTTGGATAGACCCTTCAACAAGTCAGGAAGCTTAAAGTGTTGTCAATTTTCTGTATAGGTATACTGACATTTGAGAAATTTAATCTGGAATTACATTTTAGGAAGACACTGCATAGTAATACATTATTTTTCATATTGGGACTTTAATATGCTTCCAAAACCTAATGTAACATCTCTGGTACCACTGGGAAATAATTTTTATTATGGCAACTGTCACAGGATTGTTAGGAACTGAGGAATGAAAATTACATGTCCTGACTCGATCTCCATTGAGTATGTATAAAAAATAATGGCAGGAAAATTATCTTAAAGGCACATGAAGGTCTCATAGTAAGTATAAAATGGAATGTAATTCAATTAATTTGGCAAAAGAAATTAATTTTAATAAGTTTATGAAAATAAAATGGAATATTCAAGAATTTGGTGAAATGTTTCCTGAAAGAATTTTAGGAATGGAATAAAGAATGAGGAAGGTTAAAATTGAACAAAATCATTAGATGCTCAGAATCATTGGGAGAAATTGTTTTCACCTCTACATATAGCCTCATGCTAAGCCAGATATGCAAAGGCCAAGGGAGTGCTTCTGTGATATAGAAGTAGTCCCTTCATCTTCTTTCTTTTCTTAAAATAAGGAGGAGAAAGGGCGGGTTCTGATATTTTCCAGTCCTATACTGTGGATGTAGTCAACTCAGAGTTGACTACAACTGGAAACCTTTAAAATGTCAACCATCATTTAATTTTTTATGATAGGAATACTAGTACATAGAATTTTGGGATAATCAAAGGAAAAATAAAATAGCTTATTCTCTTATTTTAAGTATATTATATATCTGCAGGGCCACTGTGTATCGCCTGACACATAATGTATGCCCAATAAGTGCTGAACTGAAATCTATTTATTCCATACTTGCCGTTATCAGAGCTTCTATTTGAACTTGTATATACCTGTTTTAAAATTATATTGTCATATATTCAAATAAAGACAAATTTAAGTTTATTTATAACATTTAAGAGAAATAATAGGTAATAATAGGAATGTGTTATCACTCCATTTTGGTTTCTGGGTTCCAGAAGTATTCAGAACACATTAACTTAGCAGGATTGAGATGTTTTATTTCATGTTACAAAATGATTACAGGACTAAAACAGAGGAAGAAGAGCTCATCTGACATATTTTGCATTTCCCTAGTCAGAATAAATTAGGATATATTGGGATTGATGTGGCTGAATGCTGGATGTCAATATTACCAACTTACCTTCTACAAAAAAAGCAATGGCATAGGTTTCTCTAATATTTGATTTATCAGTTTATTAGATTTTCAATATGGTGTCCACTTGCAATTTGATCTGAGGGTGTGATGATCAGTCAAATCAGGATAATTAAGCCATTTAAGGCTTAGAAACCCTGCCTTCTTTTATCGTTCCAGAACGTAACCAGTGTCAAGTTGCAGCTAGATGACACTTAGCTTCTGAGACAAGGATGGTTGCTGAGAGGTGGATGCTCATATTTTCAGCAATTGAATCAGCCCACTGCCTTGTGAGGGGCAGTGATTTCACACTTGGTGTTTCTAGACTTCAAAGGAAGCTACCTCTCAGCCCTTCTTTATAATGTGTAACCATCATTTTCATTTTTTATGACGAGACTCAATTAGATGAACACTCTTTGTTCTGTGGAATATGTCAGAATAAAACCCAAGGGCAGCCCACCTTGGACCTTATTGTGTAGCAGGCTGTAGTATGAGCCTGCACCTTGTTAGATCTCCATTTGGACACATGTTCAAGAGCTTCTCATAGGATTCTGTTCATTCAGTTTAGAAATCCCAAATTGGGCTCTGCTTTTCCTCTGCTAAGTACAGAACTGTACAAACCCAAGCCAAGTCTTACCCACAAGGGAAGACTAAAGCTGTCAAACAGGCAGCCTTTCAGAGCAATTGATCCAATCTCAGTGCCCAAACAAGCAGCCAACAAAAGGCACAGCCACGGTCAAAGTTCCAGAGGGATGCTGTCCCAGCTCCAGTTTGACTTTTGAGCATATTTAAAGTCTGTGCTCTCTAACGTTGCTAGCCACAGCCCCTTCCTAACACATCATGAATGTGACGTTTTAGCACTGTGTTTCCTGAGGGCGGACAAAAGGCCAGCATGCGACTGGACATTAGAAAGCAAAGCATTTGTTCACCAATCAGCATTCTCAGATTCTGCAGAAGTTCTGTTGTGCCTGCTTCTGTCCTTGCAGAAATGAGCTACTCTCCCAGGCTGGGGTGGCGCAGGAGAGGCGGTGAGAAAGCTCGAGATGCTCTTTTAGCAGCATCCCACTCGATTGTTGTCTTTAAAGTGTTTGATTCAGCATTCATTGTAATGAGCCATTAAAAAACCTTTAAGATAAGTTATGATCAAGGCCTCTTGTATGGAGGATAATGACAGGAGACAAGAAAGAGGGGGAATTGCTAATGTGTTAACTAGACCCTGACTAGAGAGAGAATTTTAGCTTTATTATTTATTTATTATTAGGGGAAAAAACAACTTAATTCTAGCTTCCTTCTAGAGTATCAGATGTGGCATGCATATCAGGCCATTAGGCACAGGCTGAGCCTTATCGCACATTTAGCTGTGCCAGGAAAGCTATGAAGAAGGTGTTGTCCAAGATAAGGACAGCAGCATTTCAGTCTTCCTTTGTGCCGGGGGGTGGAAGGGCTCTTCGGTGAGGGGGAAGAGACTTGCAGGGTGCCTGTGCCTACCTCAGTGAGAGAGTGGGGCACCCAGGACAGTGAAAAGGGCAAACGAGGACTCCATAAGGTGAATAAATTATAATAAATGAAAAAGAATTTCTTCACAACTGCATACAGATGAAATCCAGAATCTGAATGTTTTACTTTACAAGTTACATGCTCCATAAGCCTGCACTTCTCTCAAACTCTCCACGAGTCAGATTCTGGAACAGAAGGACCAAACCCAGGCAGGTCGGCTTCGTCTCGTGATCCTCTTGTGAACAAGTAATCTGGGTTGTCTTTCAAATGGTTTCAGTGTATGTTAAGGGGTCTGAGACCGACTATAATTTAAAAAATAAACATAGGGTGACCGTAACTATTGTGTTACAGAACCCTCGATAAATAATTCTCATTCAGTCACCAAATCTAGTGCGTCACACATTTTTCCACCTTGAGACCTCCCTGAAACCTCACTCCCCTTCTCCCTGTCCGCACACACACATCACAAAAAGCTCAGTGTCTAGCTAACCCGTGTTGCCATGGGAGGCTGGGGGGAAACGCAGGAAGGCTGCAGGCTGCTTGGGGACACTGACCTCCTCACGCTGAAAAGAACAAAACACTTTTCAGATGAGAAGCACTATTACTATATATTGCTGAACGTTCCCTTATATCCTGTTCATTTTTTTAAAAAACACCCTGTCAATTAGAAAAGCCACTTGATCATTTTTTTAAGGTTGAAGAAAGTGATTCTCTTATTTATGCTCCTATTACAATGTTATGTAATTATATTGCTGAACGTTCCCTTATATCCTGTTCATTTTTTTAAAAAACACCCTGTCAATTAGAAAAGCCACTTGATCATTTTTTTTAAGGTTGAAGAAAGTGATTCTCTTATTTATGCTCCTATTACAATGTTATGTAATTGAATTTATATTGATTTACTGTACAATTTCTATGTACTGTACTATTTCACATAATTGAACCCAGAAGTATTAATGAATTATCTCTGCAATCATTTCTAAAGTAGAACCTAATTTGAGAACCTACTTAATTATGCCTGAATAATAAAATCCAGCCTATGAGTATACCACTGGGTAGACTAAATCCACATTAATAAGATTCCTTTCCCTCTTCTGAGGGCTTGAAAAATCCCAAAGTGAAAGAGACTATAAATCGTTTATTTTTTCCCCACAAATACGTAACAAATCTACCCATCCTGTTGATTTACTAGAAATGCTGGAATACAGTCTTTGATTCTCTTCCATTCTTTGAAAATGGATTATTCTGCAAAAATGGATATTTACAGAACTTGTTGATTAATTTCTGGTAAGTCACCACAAGAGTGAGTTGGGTGGTTGATAAGCCTATAAAAGAAAGAGAATACTTACTGTAAAATAGAAACTTCTCACATCTTAGCCACCCTCCCTCTGTATTTCTATACACCAGGTGTGGTGACTCCCAGGAGCTTAGTCCCTGCGAGAGGAGACACAGGTACAACTAACCACAGTATACTGTAGTTTAACAAACCAAGTGCCCAGGGCTGCCCTGAACAAGGTGCAGCAGTAACACAGAGGAGTGCATCAGAACAGGCAAGGAGAGGGGACCTGAAATTGTCACAGGGCTCCAGCTTTGGCGTAAGATGAGTGTGTGTAGAATCCTGGCTATACTAATTTATAACCATTTTCAAAAAAATATTTGGTAATGATTTTTTATTTTCATTTTTGTGTGAATTTGAACAAATATGGGCAATTCTATACAATTCTATGATTTTTTTAATTATAAAAAGATTAATTCCATAATAACATGGAAAATAATAAAGCAACCACTTACCCATCCCTAGCTTTGGCCAGTTTTAATATTTTCTTATAATTGATTCAGTTGTTCTTTTTTTTAAAGAAAGAAAACATTACAGGAGATTGAAGTGCCCTGTGCTTCATTTCTTAATCATGTTCTCCTACCCTTCCCTCCTTCCCCAGAGGTATCTACTACCTTGAATTTGGTATTTATCATGCCTATGCCTGCATGCATACATTTTGTATATGTATATATCTAATAATTATTTTATGTTTTAAATTTTATATAACTGGCATCATAATATCATTTTTGCTCAACACCATTTTTTAGATTTATTCATAATAGTACATCGATACCATTCATTCATTTTTGCTATGCTGTATTTCATTGTGGTAACACACAACAATTAATTTATGCATTTTTCTATCGAAGAAAATTTAGGGTGTTTTAAAAAATGATTTTTTTTTTCAATTACAGTGTTGCTATGGACATTCCTGTCCGTGGCTCCTTGTGTACATATTTCAATGTTTCTTTGAGGCATATTCCTAGAAGTTGACTTGTTGAGTCATAAGATCTTCAACTTACTACATATTGCCAAATCACTATCACAAATCTAAAATTGTATTAATTTACTCTCCCACCAATGATAGATCAGAGTTTTTTACCTATCTTATTTGTGTGCAATGGTATCTTGTTTTAATTTGCAGTTTTCTGATTACTACTTGAGTTGGACATATTTTATGTTGGTTGGCCATTTTATTTTGTCTCCTGTCGTTTACTTATTCTATGGGTTGTTTCTTATTTATTGGTTTTGTTACTTATTTATTGGATTTGTTATTTTTGTTACTTAACCTTTGCGGTTTTAGGTACTGCAAATATCTTTTCCTAGTTGGTATTATTTCTTTTGTTTACAGTGTTTTGTTATGAAAAATATTTAGTTTAAATTATTAATATTTATTTATCCTTTCTATGGTATGTGCTTTCATATATTTTAAAGCAACTTCTCCCTACCCAAAGTAATAAAGAAATTTTTCTATACTGTTTTCTAAAAATGTTAAAGGTTTGATTTTTGTATTTATATCTTTAATCTAAGTGTTCTAACTTGTTACATATGATGTGAAGTAGCATCCTTATCTTATTTTTTCTCACATGGATTGCTGTTTTTATACCATTTACTAAATAACCAATCCTTTCCAGGCTGATCTTTGTCTTTATCATCTATCAAGTTTCCAGGTTAGATTAGATTTGTGATTGTCCTCAGATCCATTGTTTTATTTGTCTATCATTGTGCCAATACCACACTGTGTAAATTAAGATAGCTCTATCGTGCATCTTGTTATAAAGTAGTCGGATAAGCAGCCCACTACTCCCCCCATCTTAGTGTTCTTCAAAATTGTCTTGAGACTTAGCCATTTCCTCTTCCATATATACTTTAGAATCAATTTTTCAAATTCCGAGAAAAATACTTTTGGTATTTTCATGGGATTTGTACTTTCTATACATGAGCAAAGAAGATCTCTCCATTTATTTGAGTCTTCTCTAATGTCTTTTTGTCTATTGATTATTGATTTCAACTTAATTGCTTCGTGCTTAGTTCATGTGTTTTTCATACTACTAGTTCTTTGATATTTGATGAGACTTACTTTGTGGCTAATTTTTATAAACATTGCATGTATGCTTGAATAAAAGGCGGACTCTCTCATTGGGGGGTGTAGGATTCTATATTGTTTTAAAATCAAGCTTGTTCATCCTGTTTAATCGCATGTATGCTTGAATAAAAGGCGGACTCATTGGGGGG
The DNA here is from genome assembly GCF_000696425.1 of Galeopterus variegatus. NCBI lineage: Eukaryota > Metazoa > Chordata > Mammalia > Dermoptera > Cynocephalidae > Galeopterus > Galeopterus variegatus. The sequence continues at coordinate 254,523 of NW_007728370.1, forward strand.
TGTAGGATTCTATATTGTTTTAAAATCAAGCTTGTTCATCCTGTTTAATCTTCTACATCATTACTGATTTTTGTCAGCTTCATCTAAAGGTTTCTGGGAGATGTGTGTTAAATTTCCCAAAATTATATGGATTTATTTCTCCTTATAATTCTGCCTATTTTCATTTAATATTTTTAGTCTAATTAATACAAGTTAATGATTATAAAACATTCCTCTCATCCTAGATTGACCCCTATTTTCTCTCAGTTTTTTGAAAATACTATTCCATTATATTTGAACTTCAGTTATTGCTGTTAAGAAATCTGCTAAATGTCTAATTGTTCCTTTATAGGTAACATGCCCCTTCTCTCTGATTGCTTTTCAGATTTTTTCTGTTTTTGGTATTCTGCAGTTTAGCTACAATGTGTCTAAATGTAGATTCTGTTTTGTTTATTCTCTAGGGACTGGTTATGTTTCCTGAATCTAAAATTTCTGTGTTTTTCATCAATTATGAAAAAATTTTAGCCATTTTTTTTTCAAATATTGTCTCTGTCTTTTCTTTAGTCTCTTTGTCTGGAACTGCTATCAGATGTGTATTTAGAACTTTCTTATTCTGTCTTTTCTATTTCTTAACTTATTATGTTTCATCTCTCTTTATTTCTCTGTGCTGTATTTTGGGTTATTTCCTCAAATATGTCTCTAGTTCACTATTCCCCTCTTCAGTTGGGTTTAATCTGCCTGTTATTCACTGAGTTTTTAATTTCAATGATTTTCATTTCCTGAACTTCGGTTTTGTTGTTATTGATTTTTTTTTCTTATACATTCCTGGTGTTTTTTAAAGTGCCCTATTCTTTGTTCATGTTTTGAATTCCTTCTGTCATGTCTTTATTTTGAATGTACAGTAGTCCCCCCTTATCCGTGGTTTTGCTTTTCATGGTTTCAGTTACCTGTGGCCAATCATGGTCCAAATATACTAAATGCAAAATTTCAGAAATAAACAATTTATAAGTTTTAAATTGTGTCCCTTCTGAGTTGTGTGATGACGTCTCTCACGTCCCGCTCCCTCCTGCTCCATCCTGCCTGAGACCTGAATCCCCCCTTTGTCCAGTGTATCTGGGCTGTACGCGTTCCTGGCTCATTAGTCACTTAACAGATGTCTCAGTTATCAGATCGGCTGTCACGGTCTCACAGTGCGTGTGTTCAGGTAACCTTTACTTGACTTAATAACAGCCCTAAAGCACAAGAGTAGTGATACTGGCAAGTTGGATATGCCAAAGAGAAGCTGTAAAGGGCTTCGTAATAACTTCGTATAGCATACATTATACGAAGTTATACGATTCTTCTTTTGTCAAATTTTGTAAAAATAAAATCAAATAGATCCAGCTATGGTATACAATTCTAAGGGTAACTTAGGCATTTCATTTGCTGCATTAGATTTTTTTTTTTTTTGAATTTTAACAGGCAGACTTACTTATTTACTTACCTCTTTTTTAAATTCCTTCTGTCATGTCTTTATTTTGAATGTACAGTAGTCCCCCCTTATCCGTGGTTTTGCTTTTCATGGTTTCAGTTACCTGTGGCCAATCATGGTCCAAATATACTAAATGCAAAATTTCAGAAATAAACAATTTATAAGTTTTAAATTGTGTCCCTTCTGAGTTGTGTGATGACGTCTCTCACGTCCCGCTCCCTCCTGCTCCATCCTGCCTGAGACCTGAATCCCCCCTTTGTCCAGTGTATCCGGGCTGTACGCGTTCCTGGCTCATTAGTCACTTAACAGATGTCTCAGTTATCAGATCGGCTGTCACGGTCTCACAGTGCGTGTGTTCAGGTAACCTTTACTTGACTTAATAACAGCCCTAAAGCACAAGAGTAGTGATACTGGCAAGTTGGATATGCCAAAGAGAAGCTGTAAAGGGCTTCATGAAACAGTGAAAGACTCAATAAGGAAAGAAAAAAAATTGTATGCTTAGGTTGTTAAGATCTAAGACTGAATCTTCTATCCATGAAATTGTAAAGTAAGAAAAAGAAGTTCGTGCTAGCTTTGCTGCCACACCTCAAACTGCAAAAGTTACAGCCACAGTCATTCCCCTGACTTCATCTCATCGTGCAGGCATCAATCAGCTCATACCACCACAAGAAGGGACAGTACAGCACAATAAGACATTGAGAGAGAGAGACCATAGTCACACAACTTTTATTACAGTGTATTGTTATAATTATTTTATATTATTAGTTATTGTTGTTAATCTCTTACTGTGCCTAATTTATAAATTAAACTTTATCGTAGGTGTGTATATATAGGAAAAAACAAAGTGTATATAGGGTTAGTGCTATCCACAGTTTCAGGCATCCACTGAGGGTCTGGAACATTTCCCCTGTGGGTAAGGGGGACGACTACTTTTTAATAGGTTCTATCAATTAGTTCTATTATTGGAGTTCTTATGGCTCTAATTCTTAGAGAGAGCGCGCGCGCGCGTGTGTGTGTGTGTGTGTGTGTGTACAAGTACATGCAAGCCTGGTCTTCACTAAGAAATTAATTCTTCATGTGTTTGCTAATTTTGGTTTGTGAGTTCATTTTCCAAGAGGCTTTCGTGTGCTAATTTGGTGTGGCCTATTTGAGGGCATAATCCTTCCCCATGGTTGTGTCTTGCCATGTGTCCCAGTGGTATCATAAGTCTATAACCACATTTTTTTCTTAACTTATTTATTATGGAAAATTTCAAGCATACACAAGAGTAGATAAAATTGTATAATGAACCTCTACGATCCCATCACCCACCTCAGTAATGATCAACTCACGATCAATCTTGCTTTGTCTGTCTGTTCCTATACTTCCTCCACACCCACACACCGCACTGGATTATTTTGAATTAAATCCCAGACTTTATATTACTTCACCCATAAATATTTTGCTATATAAGTCAAAAGCTGAAGACTAAAAAATAATCTAAATACCAATATCACACCTAACAAGTTAATTTCTTAATAGGATGAAATCAGTGTTCAAATATTCATGATTAAATCATGAATATTTCTTAGGTTTGTCAAAATCAAGATCTCAATAAAATCTATACACTGCAATTGGTTCATATATTTTCTTATGTCTCCTGTACTCAAAGATTTGCTCTTTCTGTCTTCTTTAAATTCTCTCCCTTCCTATCCCCCTTACAATTTGTTTGTTGAAATAACAATGTTTTTTTTTTCAGGATCACTTTCAAGCTACTTCTCATCTTAATGGGTTCCAGGGCCATGGAAATAGTTAGAAAACCTCCAAATCCCTACCTTACTCCCACCTCGCCCCCCATCCCCATCAGCTGAGACAGCAGTTTTCTTGATGACTTCCAGTGCTAGTGGGTTAATTACTTTCTAGTCCTGTAGGGGTGTGGCTATTTAAGGGGGCCTACCTACATGCCATGGTCTTAGTTCTATCTCTCTACCTAGGACGCTCAGGGCATACGCTGCTGGCCTATGTGGCCATTAAAACCAAGCACTTTCTGTTGCAGAGACGGGCCAGCATCCTCCCTGAACTGAACTCTCTCCTCTCTTTGATTTCTACCCTTGTCAATTTATTTTCTTGCTAGTTCTGATAATAATATAAAAGACATTTGCTACATTTTACCCAGCATTTAAAAATGTTATACAGGGAGAGAGTTTTCATAAAGTTTAGTCCTTAATATTGTACAGAAATAAACCCCCTTGATGCTTTTAAAAATCCTTTTTGGATCAACTTGCAAGTTTCTTAACCTCTCTATAAACTAGGGTAATATTTTTAACTTGTTGCATTATTTTGGGGACTAAATGAGCTAATGCATACAAAGTGAGTTATACATAAAAGGTACCCTTTCTGAGTAGAGGAGATACTTGAGCAGAGTTTGAAGAACGAATATGATTGGATTCTAGAGGCTGAAGGAGAAGTACTACACCAGGTAGATAAGGAAGGAAAAGGACATTTTAGGGCAAGGGCACAACTCGTGTCCTATGACTATTTAGCCTGGTTTTCATTGGTAACCAACTTTACTACTTAATGATTCTGTCGTTTGTGCTTATTCAGTCTCTCAAGGATGTAATTGCAAAAATTCCCAGCAGTTCCTATAAAATATGAATCTTACCCTGGAACCACAAATCTGTGTTGTAATATTAAAATGAGACCCAAATAGAAGGGATTCCACTTGAAGGTGTCCATGATAAATCACACACTGGGATAGTTGTCACATTTCTGTGAATCGATGAAACCTTCAGCCATGGGATTCATTGGTTTAAAATGATGAGCTATTTGCGATCATTTTCAAGCAGGGTTTTAGGAAATTATGAATTTTAGCAACTTTGTGTGGGCACACCTCTCGCGGATTTTCCTAGCTTTCCAGCCTTACTTTGGGAGAAACATCAAAGGAAGTACACTATATCCATCAGATTTGGGGGATTCACACTCCCCTCATCCAGCTGCTGGTCACAAGTTCCAACTTATTTTTATCAGTTCCATCTGGGTAGTTTTGTAATATCTTATAAACCAACATATGAGATACAAGTGAACATCTGCAAGTACAGTGTGTGCTGAGAAACAGGACGGCTACTTAACAAGCACATTTTTCTCCCCACTCTTTCTGTGGATCTGGATAAATACACAACAATGCAAATTACAATGTCACATTGGTAGAAAAAAAATTAAAGAAAAAAATACATAAAATTCTAGTTATTGGATAATTTCAAATCATGATAAGATCTACCACTTTGATTTTGAATGTATCTAACCCTGCAAAGAACTTCAGCCTGGTATGTAAGTGCTCCTTAATGGTCCGTACTTCTTTAGCCAATCAGAGCATGTATGACAACAGAGCAGGTGAATCCAATTTCGTTGTTGACAATCACATGAGCAATGATTTTCCTAAGAATCACCTAATAAACTTGTAGAATTTTTTTTACAATTTATTTTCCAAAGAGATACAGATTTAACAAAGTTGTAGATGAGGATAGGCCTGCTTTTGTATTTTAATTTAATTAATCAGCAAATAAATGATTTATTTCTGTTCAATTTGAATGTCTTTGCATACTCATATATGAAAAGTGCATGTATTTACAGTAATTCAGATATAGACTTGTCAGATGCCAACTCCTCAGGCAAAAGGACAATTATAACATAAAGTGGGAGAAAAGATTGAATGGATATTTAAAATGGGCTAAACTTAGGTGTGAGTGAGCACTTCTTTTCTCTTTAGACCCTGAAAGGAAATATTTTTCTGTGATAGAATTTATCATCTAGAATTGCCTTTTTGCTGAGAAATTTTGACTTAGATCTCTACCATCTTCTTTTAGAAATAATTTCATAGGTCGTCTTTGCAAAGTAAATATGACAAATTGTTTTTCTCAACTTCCCAGAAAGATATGGAAATGCACAGATTGAGGCTCTGTGTCAAACCTGGAACCCTTTTTGGGCAGGCAGAACTTAGTTCTTCCATAAAGAAAGGATTTCTGCATTAGAGCGTCCCATCAGCAACTTCTACTCTATTGAGAAAAATAAGCATGCGATCAGTGGAGCTCCGAGGTTGTGGATTCCTAAGGCAAACGAAAAGGCATTACCTTCCTGATAGGTCATAGGACAAATAAAACATTCTATAGCACAAGTTCCTATCCATAAAAAGTTGTTGCTAGCTATAGTTTTTTCATGGTAGAAAAGTAGCAACTATCCTGAGCTTAGTTTGACATTATAATTAGTGGTCTGAGTTTTAATGCGTGTACATTAATGTTCAGTGTTTAGAGACAGATTGTTACAGTGTTCCCTCTCATCCTGACGTTCAATTCTAACATAAACCCCTTGGTTGATTTGCAGTCTTTCTATTTACACCCCTCTCACTTCTGGAATTTGCCATGAATATCTGTGTACTAAATTTGGCTGAAACAATTACGTTTTTTTAAAAAGTTATATTAATTTTGGATCTGTTATGTTAAAAATATTTTTAACTGAACAGCATTTTTTTTTCCCAGAAATTAAGTGCTTGTCTTTGTAAAACCACAATAGTGTAATCAGAGAAATACATACAGCTAGGCATAGTTACTAGGACTGGCATTTCCTAATGAATAGGTTTGTAGCAGAAATAAAAAGAAGCAGAAAAAGAAGGTTTATAACTCTTAGGTATTTGCAAACTATTTATGTCAATATTATTGCAAAGATTTTTGAAAAGTGGGTCCGTGCTATGTAAGCAAAAGTAGCCCAAGTCACTAAATGAATGGATTCATTTATTTATTTGACAAATATTTGTGCTGGGTATTATACTAAGCCCTTTACATATGCTGTCTCATTTAATCCTTACAGTAATTTGTGAAGTACGCGTTGTTGATATCATCCCAGAGATGATGAATCTGAGGTTCTAAATGTTGACTTGTCCTGGGTCAATCACCTAGGAAGTAGTGGAGGTGGGTTTTGAACCCACGTCTGTCAAATCCAAATCTAAGATATACTGCCTCGGTCTCTGTCTTTAGGTATGTGGCCCATTTTGCTGTAAAACTTTATTTAGTAACCATCTGTTGTCTCTTCTCTGGGGGATTGCCAGTGTTGCCTATGGAGCCTGTGAGGTCTTAGGTAACTTAGAGCAGATTCATGTTGTTGAAATAACAGAGCCAGCAAGGCTCCCATAAGAAATAACTGTGAGTCCACAATCTTTTTAAACAGTGGTGTTAGGCATTACCAATTCATTTTAAGGTTTTATCACTTTAAGGTTTTATCGTTTGTATTTTGCTAATCGATATATGTCATGTTTGTTGGAAGAAGAAGCTATGCTGATAAGTGCTATGATCTCCATAGCTCAATTCAACAGCTCAAAGATTATATATACGCTTATTTGTTTATGGTCTGCCTCTCTACTTTAAAAAATAAGACCAATCAAGGCAGAGAATTTTGTCTCTTGTGTTACTGTGGTATCTCCAAGCCTCAATAAGTACATAGTTGGTATATAATGAATATTTGTTAAATGAAGAGAATGACATTATTTCTAAGAGGTGATAGAGTACTTACATGTACATATATTATTCATTTTTAGCCCGACTGTCAGAGTAGGTTACACTGGCACAGTTTGAGTTCATATGAGATGGAAAAAAATAATACCTACTACAATTCCAGGCACATTATTTATGATCCTTAAAAACAAATTGTGAAGTATTATTTTTCTCCATTTTATGAGGCTGCGTCTCAGCCCTTTGAGGTCGTTTGGACCTCAGAGACTTTCTTTCTCATGCTATGCCTCAGGAGCGATGCTTCAGTAATTCAGGAGTGGAGCAGACAACAGAATGTTCTCCACATCTCTGCAGTTCTTGCTTATAGTGCTGTCAAGACTCCTTCGGGGAGGTGGCCATGTCTTGTAGTGAGCCAGGTCCCACACTCTGACAGGCAGAGCTATCAACTGTGTGCTATATATTTGCTACGTGTCCTGGACCTTGGGTGCAAAACCTTCCTGAGCTTTAGTTTCCTTATATTTAAAATGGGGCAAATAACAGCGACTACCTCAGGATTTTTGTGAAGACAAAATGATGTAATTTATGTAGTATGCTTATTATAGTGCTTGGCATATAAAATAGCCAAATGTTAGCTTTAAAATGTCAAATCATCTAGACTTGATAATGAATTTTTCTTACATAAATAAATGTAAAGACTACATCACGGGCCACTGGTACTAATCCAAAGCAGACTGCACGGTATTTGGAATGAAGACACTACTTGTATTATCACTTTTAAACGTGGTTATGTTGATGTACATTTAAGAGCCCTTAAATAGACTCTAACTCTGGTCTACTCTATTAAATTTATAAGTGACTCTAATCGCAATGATAATGATGGTGATCACTGTTAGTTATTTTCCAGCTACATGGTAGGCATTAGGCACCTTATTTACATTATCATTAATCCTTGGATTAATCATCAAAAGAAGGCATTAGTGTCTCCGTTTTATAGATAGGGAAACTGAGGCTGAAAGTAATTAAATAATTTTGTCCAAGATCACCTAGCTTGTAAAGTTATGGAATCAAGATTCAAAGTCTATAGCCACAATTTTTTCCATTATGCAACACTGTCTCCTCGACCATATTTGACAGTTCTACACTTGATTTTAACAGAATCAAATAAGCAGTTATTACTTGTTGAATGTACTGTTACTAGATGTTTCATGCTTTTGAGAGTTATTTTTACCTTTCTTGCCTTATATAATTAGGGGAAAGAGTATATTTCTTTTTATCTTACCTTTACCTAAAAATATAATGAAAAGTAATAATTAAAAGTAATAATTATAATAAATGTGAGGAGTAGATATCTTTCATAATTCTACCACATTTAAGTCCTATTTGATTAACACCAAAAACTTTGTCTTTAAAAAATAATGCATAGCAACACAAAAAGTAAAACAAAAACAAAACCCCAGCTGATTCAGTGTCTCTTACATTATGAAAGGTATGAGGGTTTTGCTAAGTGATCAGTGAGGTGGGAGTTGGATGAGCTGCCGCTGGCTGCTCCTTTTCACACCCAGCCTGGACACGGTCAACTGACACTACCCATGGCAATCAATTTTCCTGTGCCTCAGTTCCTCTTCTGCAAAGTGGGGATAAAACTGTGAATTTCTAAAGGGAAAAGTCCATGTCTTCTTCTTCACAATAAAGTCCCTATCACCATAAAGTTGGGGAGTGATACCCAGATTGGAGCGGTCATTGATTAGCAAGATCTCAAAGATATGCTGTAACCATTCTTACTGTATTCCCACAAATCAGGAAATGAATACTAGGATTTCTCCTTGGCTCTCTCCCCTGCACCTTTAGACTGATTCTGTAGGCTGATTACAGGGATTCCAAACAATTACTAAAGAGTAATATGCCAGACATAGTTACAAACCAATTCACCTGGTAACCAGATGCTTCTGAGTAAACAGAGGACTGGAGGAGGCAGAAAATGTGGTAGAGGTGCAGGAGCATGCTAGTGCATTTCTGATGGGCTTAGGAGAGCTGATCATGCACAGCTCTTCCCGTCTCTGCTCAGTGACTTCATGTTGTTTCTGGAGGTAAGCCATGGCAAAAGTATTTCCATCAGGGAAATTAGCGAATGCTACAAGTAGCCCTTCCCCAACCACTTGTTAAACATGTACCATCACACCCCTGTAGAGGTGGTACAATTTTGGAGGTGATTTCTTTGGGTTGGAGTGAATGATGCATGTCAACAGTAGCGGAATGCCACGTGACACTAATTGATGATTTAGAGATGCTACCCAAACCACCCACCAGATATATTGAGGCTGCAGGCTCTGGAATGGGGTGTTATTTAAGTAGCAATGAAGACAGAGAGGTTTTCCCTTCAATTGTAAGAACTCCTACAATAGCAAAGACTAAATTTCTTTATGGGGGAAAAACTGGAGCCAATACCTCTATTACGCAATAATACTTTTTTTTTTTTTTTGTCTTTTTGTCTTTTTCCGTGTCCGGCAACGGATCGCAACCCTCAGTGTTGCCCCCGTACCGGACCGGGGACCGGCAACGGGATCGCAACCCTCGGTATTGCTCCCGTGCCTCGCTCAACCAGTGAGCGGGAGCCGGTCCGTATGTGGGATCCGAACCCTTGGGCGGGAGCGCCGCTGCGCTTCCCAAGCGGCACACTATCCAGTGCGCCACCGGGCCGGCCCACGCAATAATACTTTTAAAAATTCAGGTGCAATGAATGTATACCTAGGTTTTACATTTCTGAAGCCTCAGTTTTCTCTCCCTTGTCAAATGCATTCTTGAGATGATTAAATGCACGCATGTATGTAAAATATTCAGCGCTGTGCTTAACACTTTGTAAGTGCTCATAAATGGTAGATATTATTATTATTATTACTTATAACCAGCAACTCTCTGTAAGAAACTCCTCTGGTCAGTGTATCACTCTGGATCCCTAAACATTCTGATAAGCCCCACACCAGCTGTCAGTACTTAGAAGACTAAGTTTATAGCTTAGACTAGTGTCTCTCAAAATGTGGCCCCCGGACCAGCAAAATCAGCATTACCAGGAATTTGTTGGAAATGCAAATTCTCAGTCCCCATCCCCGACCTATTGGCTCAGAAATTCTGAGGATGGGACCAGTTTTTACCAAGCCCTTCAAATGATTCTGAACTGCTGTCTTGGCCTTTGTCTTACCATAAGGCAATGGCAATGAGAATCCAGTAACAATGCTTAAATCTTGCTAAAATGTTCTCTCCAATCCTTCTGAAATCTTGATCTATAATCAACCTTTAACAGATCTTCTTGAAAAGTTCTGTTTCATATGATTTAATTTTCTGGAATTATGTGTTAACAGTTCTCCTAAGTGAGACTATGTTCAATTGACAGGCTGCAATATAGTTATCATTTATTGAAAGTGATTTCTAATATTTTACCTTAAATTATATTAAATAGATGAAAGTCCATAGAGATTCTCTTAAGAAATATCCAGAGAAACATCTACAGTTCTGCTACTACTCTTGTTGATCAACTGATTGTGTAAACATGAGAAGAGAGTTCATCTCGGATTGAATTAAAGCACTTTGAATACAAAGGTGAAAGTTGATTAACTTATAGAAATAGAGTCATATTTCAGGTACACAAATGAAATGAGGGGATGGTAGTAGAGGAGAAACACTGACAGACATTTGACAGGGGAAGGTTGGATTCCCCAGGCAACCTTGTCAAGCAGCTCTGTCAACAACAAAAAGAAGAACACAAATAAATTGGAGGTTGTGTGAATGTCACAAGACCAGAATATAAATACGTATGACATGGAGAGCAATAAATACCAGTAATTCCCATTCTCACAAAATGTTTTAGGGTGATACCTTTTAGCTATTACAAAATGAAAAGGGAAAAAATAATATGTAGGTAAATCTCCTACACTGGTCCCATATCCGTAATATCAACCCTCAAAAGGCACCACTGCACGTACAATAGGCCACATAACAAAAACAATGTGTGACAGGCCTCGGGACTCATACATCTAGAACAGATTTAACATTCAGAGAACATTTCAACCCCGTTAACTTTCTAACTCACAAGAGAGCATGCGGACTTCATTCTGTACAGACAAAAAATATCTTTAGACAGAGTGTGAAATTTAGGATTTAGGCTTTCTCTTTACACTAAACAAATTGTAGAAACACATCCAAAAATAGGTGGGTTTTTAAAAAAATCCTAATTCAGATTGTTTTAATCAACTATTTACATATACAATGAAATATTTTATGTGCTTCTTAAAAATTTTTTTTATAATCCCAAAAGTGATATAACCTAGTTACAGAATGTTTGGAAAAGAAAAGCAGAGGAAAGACCCATACATTCATCATTCTATAAAACAATTATTATAATTCCTCTCTTCTGGAAGGTAAGTGCCATGAAAACAGGGGCAATATGTATCCTGTTTACTGCTGTGTTCTCAGTGCAGCATCTTTAATTTAAAAAAAATATAAGTATCTGAATGAATGACTGACCTATCATTCTAGTGTATAGGATTAAAAATTAAAACATATTTGAATTTTCTACCATATATAACCTTTCAGCAATTTTGAGAATTTCAGTTTCAGTACCTGCAGTTTTGGGTGTTCCTGCTAAAGATAATCAGAAAAAGAGGGGCCTGGGAGCAGACAGTAGAGATGAAGTAGAAGGCAGAGAGGTAGTTTTATTTGTTGGTTTTGGTTTTTTTTGCTTTTTCAATGAAGGCTGGGGAAAGATAAAGTGAGGAGACGATTGTTGTCTTTTTCTTTTTTTTCATTAAAAAGACCACTTCAAGCTTTTCTTATCAACATAATCGTCTGCTTTTACATGCACTAAATCTTAACAGGCTGCCTGGATAGACACCCTCTGAGCACTAGGTTCCCCCATGCCACCACTTTCTCACTTGGCTGCGTGCTCTGTGACACCACCTGTCCGCCTCAGGCCTGGGTGTCTGGTCCAATGAGTGCCTTCTTGAAAACCTTACATAACTGCCTCACCATATCTAATGGGAGCTCTGGTCAGGACTCCAGGAATGTTGTTCCAGATAGGCCTGGCGGGTCTCACTGCTCATTAACGTGACCTTCCTTGCCTGGGAAGTCAGGACACCATGTCTTCCTGGCATTCCATGCCCTTGCCAGCTCAGGAAACAAGACCCTAAGTCTGGCATGAGAAATCTGGTTTCCTCCCATGTCCATAAAGCCTTCAGTTTTAAGTATTCAATAAATACTGCTCTTCTAGAACATGCTTACATTCAACACCAGTAAATTCTTTGATAAAGTATTGTTATAACATGCAAAGCTGTAGGCAAGACAATGAAAGCCCTCCCTTCCCCCTTCCTAGAACATATGAAGCCCTATCAGGAGGCCAAGGAATGAAAATATGTTGAATTAATTCAAGATTTATAGCAAATACCCTATAAAAAGACCTAGAAGTGAAGATTTTAAAATCCAAAATTTTCATCATTTTTAGATATGACATGATGTACAACCAAAATTATAAGAAATATATTTGGGATGCTTTCTGTTCAAGAGTCAAAGGTTCTTTGTCACTGGGTGACTTCCTTGGCCCTTTTCTATTGTCACTAGTCTCTCTCTGGATGGGCCAGCATTTCCTGTGGTTTCAACTGCTCACATATGCTGATGACTAACAAATCCTCATCTCCAGCTCAGACCAGTTCCTGAGCTGTAGCCCGTATGGCTGAGCTCTGTGTCCATGTGGGACGATCATTCCCCATTGCAATTCTGCCCCACCGCTGACATCTTCTGTCTTGTTAAAGGTCAATACCATCCACCTGGCAGCTTAAGTCAGGTGAGCCTCTGAGCACCTTCCTGAGCCGTCTCTCTCCTTCAGCTTTTCCATCTATCAGACTTAGGGCTTATGGGTTCAGCTCCTCGCTGTCAAACCCGCCACTCTCTGTCCCCACTTCTACCTGAGCTCAGACACTAATTATCATTTCTGCAGTGGTGGAGAGCAGCCTCCTAGCTGGTCTTCCCTGCACAAGTATTACCCCATCCAATCCATTCTTCATGGCCAGAAGGACCATTCCCAAAGGCAAATTTGATCATCCCCTTACTTTGCTTAAAATGTCCTAGTTGAAATAAAAATCCTGTGACCTACTTGCTGCCCATCTCTGCAAACATGTCTTTTGCTTTTTCTTTCTTTCTCTACGCTGGACCTGTAGGAATCCTTGAATGTTTACTCTGTGTTTCTTAATGTTTTGCACGCACTGGTACTCTCACCACCCAGAATACCTTTGCTCACATCCTCCTTCTGGCTAATTTCTGCTTATCCTTCGAAACCCACTTTCCTCTGGAAAGTTTCCCCAAATCTCCTTCACCTTAGTTACCCCTTCTGTGCCATTCTTACAGCAGATGTGGTTCTAGTACTTACACAATATTGTAGCTTTACTCTCCTCTCTTTTCCCACTGGACTGAAAGATCCTTGGAGGCTGGATAGTCCTTGGAGTAAGGGACTATTTTTTTTCACCTCTCATTTCCCAGAGTCATGCAATAGCACAGAGTCTGGCTATTGTATCTCCTTAATAAAAATACTGTGGATGGGATAAGTAAAATGCTCTAGAAAGAGGTCACATGTTCCTAGGCAACTTCCTGCTGGAAACCAGGCTGAATGAAAACTACACAAAGAAGTAGCTATAGCTAAAATGGGAAATTTTGTTCAAGCAGAGGCACCAAATCAGATTTTTAAGATGCTGTGAAGCCTGATTACAGGAATGTGTCTCTATTAAAGACAAAGAAGAAAGTCTTAGCAATTACCAGCTTCAGCACAGCAGCCTCTAAGGGACAAGGACAGCTATGTGGGAGAGAGCCTGACCCTGTGCCCCTGAAGACAGAAACTAACAAGGGAGCACAGGCACGTGCTTAGGGACATAACAATCGTCACAGAAGCAGGTTTAGAAGCCTCGATCTGATGTGTCACCAATAAACAAAAAAGAGGTCTTTCTTCTATTGTTTCCGTTCTGTGAATTCTTAATGTAAGACTAGATAGTAAACCTCCACAAGCCTTGTCAAACTTATACCTCAGTTTTGTATTTTTCAAAAATAGAAGCAGGTTTAGAAGCCTCGATCTGGTGTGTCACCAATAAACAAAAAAGAGGTCTTTCTTCTATTGTTTCCGTTCTGTGAATTCTTAATGTCAGTCTAGATAGTAAACCTCCACAAGCCTTGTCAAACTTATACCTCAGTTTTGTATTTTTCAAAAATGAGCTTCAAAAAAGAAGTTCAACCCTGACTTGCAAACGTCAGCCACATCACAGACTACACAAATGACTCCAGTGTCATTACTTCCACATCTGCCAGCCTTCTGCCAAAAGGCTGCCTCCCCGGTCCTATCTGCCTTGTTTTCTATCTGGAACTCTCTTGTCCATGCCATATTAAAAAATGCTCACATATTTTAATGCTGTGTCTCTCCACCGGAAAGGTAATCGACTGCTATTAAACCATGCCTCCAGTACTAATGATGGAAAACCCTGGAAACAGCCTGTACTAAAAGAAGACTTGGCTTTTGGCCTCATGGTCCGGTAGAAACCTGAACAACCCTTAAGTTGGGAAAGGATGAAGGCACAGGCAGTTTATTGATTGTGTAATCAAGGGAAGAACAGGACAGAAGTATCACCTTAAAATGCTACGTTGGCTTTGTAAGTTATCAGCTCTACCACCCCAGCAGGGATTGTCTTTGGTTTGAAACTGGCCCTAGTTGTAGAAATTATGAATATTATCAAACCAGTTGTTTCATGACTTGCTAGGTGACTGTTGGCCACCCTTCCAACATCCATCTCCAGGAGAATTATGCTTATCAGAAAGCACAAGTCTGTTGCTTATGTTTTCTATCCTAAAGTATAGAACCTTATCAACATTTTAAGCTTTCCAAAATTGAATGTGACTAGACATACTTTGATTAGAGACTCCAAGTCACTCTTAAAAACTCGAGTTCATGAAAAAGAAAATCCAGTTTGACTAACAAATCAAGTATATTTTCTCTCAAAGTTGTGATTCTTCCTATCACCCCTCCTTCAGCCAGCACGTCCACCCTCTTCCCATGTTGACACGCAGAAGCTTGGGGGCAGCTTTCTGTTTCTTCCTCCCCAGTGTCTTCCCATCAGCCATGCAATAGTCAAGAAGAACAGAGTCTGCTTTTACCACACCTGTCCTCTCTTTCTCTTTCTCAGGATTTTCCTGCCACCATCTGAACTCTGGTCCACCTGATATATTAATTTTGCTCAGCTTAGTAAAATAATATCCTGGTGTTCTCACTGCCAACCTACCCAACAGCACTGCTCAGTTCCCTGAAACACGTCTCAAGTCATGTCATTCCCCGTTCAAACATTGTCAAGGGAGCTCCACTACTTAACTAAATCAATCCAACATCTTCATTTCCATCCTATCATTTTTGCCCTTGTTTTCTTATTTCAGCGATGGGTGCCCATTCACTAATCTTTACCACACTTAGTGCAGCCCTACCTCCGAGCTATTTGCTCCTGCTGCAGCTGATTTTTACTCAAGCCACCTGGTCTGAATCCCGCTTCCCTTATTTACTAGCTGTGTGCGTCTGCTTCCTCGTGTACAATATGAGATCATAATAGNCCCCTGAAGACAGAAACTAACAAGGGAGCACAGGCACGTGCTTAGGGACATAACAATCGTCACAGAAGCAGGTTTAGAAGCCTCGATCTGATGTGTCACCAATAAACAAAAAAGAGGTCTTTCTTCTATTGTTTCCGTTCTGTGAATTCTTAATGTAAGACTAGATAGTAAACCTCCACAAGCCTTGTCAAACTTATACCTCAGTTTTGTATTTTTCAAAAATGAGCTTCAAAAAAGAAGTTCAACCCTGACTTGCAAACGTCAGCCACATCACAGACTACACAAATGACTCCAGTGTCATTACTTCCACATCTGCCAGCCTTCTGCCAAAAGGCTGCCTCCCCGGTCCTATCTGCCTTGTTTTCTATCTGGAACTCTCTTGTCCATGCCATATTAAAAAATGCTCACATATTTTAATGCTGTGTCTCTCCACCGGAAAGGTAATCGACTGCTATTAAACCATGCCTCCAGTACTAATGATGGAAAACCCTGGAAACAGCCTGTACTAAAAGAAGACTTGGCTTTTGGCCTCATGGTCCGGTAGAAACCTGAACAACCCTTAAGTTGGGAAAGGATGAAGGCACAGGCAGTTTATTGATTGTGTAATCAAGGGAAGAACAGGACAGAAGTATCACCTTAAAATGCTACGTTGGCTTTGTAAGTTATCAGCTCTACCACCCCAGCAGGGATTGTCTTTGGTTTGAAACTGGCCCTAGTTGTAGAAATTATGAATATTATCAAACCAGTTGTTTCATGACTTGCTAGGTGACTGTTGGCCACCCTTCCAACATCCATCTCCAGGAGAATTATGCTTATCAGAAAGCACAAGTCTGTTGCTTATGTTTTCTATCCTAAAGTATAGAACCTTATCAACATTTTAAGCTTTCCAAAATTGAATGTGACTAGACATACTTTGATTAGAGACTCCAAGTCACTCTTAAAAACTCGAGTTCATGAAAAAGAAAATCCAGTTTGACTAACAAATCAAGTATATTTTCTCTCAAAGTTGTGATTCTTCCTATCACCCCTCCTTCAGCCAGCACGTCCACCCTCTTCCCATGTTGACACGCAGAAGCTTGGGGGCAGCTTTCTGTTTCTTCCTCCCCAGTGTCTTCCCATCAGCCATGCAATAGTCAAGAAGAACAGAGTCTGCTTTTACCACACCTGTCCTCTCTTTCTCTTTCTCAGGATTTTCCTGCCACCATCTGAACTCTGGTCCACCTGATATATTAATTTTGCTCAGCTTAGTAAAATAATATCCTGGTGTTCTCACTGCCAACCTACCCAACAGCACTGCTCAGTTCCCTGAAACACGTCTCAAGTCATGTCATTCCCCGTTCAAACATTGTCAAGGGAGCTCCACTACTTAACTAAATCAATCCAACATCTTCATTTCCATCCTATCATTTTTGCCCTTGTTTTCTTATTTCAGCGATGGGTGCCCATTCACTAATCTTTACCACACTTAGTGCAGCCCTACCTCCGAGCTATTTGCTCCTGCTGCAGCTGATTTTTACTCAAGCCACCTGGTCTGAATCCCGCTTCCCTTATTTACTAGCTGTGTGCGTCTGCTTCCTCGTGTACAATATGAGATCATAATAGCACCTACTTTATAGGGTTTTGTGATGATTACATGATGAAACACACATAAGGCCCTTAGAAGAGCCCCAGAACATAGCAAGTATTCAGTAAATGTTAGAGATCATTAATATTATCACTTTTAAGGACCATTTCAAATCCATATCTTGAGTGAAGCCCTACTCAATATAATTTCTTCCTCTTTTTGTACTTTTCTGAATAGCACTTGACACATAATGCCCTGCCTTAGAATAGTGTATGCACTCATTTTGGCTCGTATTGCACTGTAAACTGATTAAGGTTGGGGCAACTTTATTCTTCACCGTATACTCTGAATGACCTTGGATGGCACCTGGTGCATCAGAAGGACTTAATAAATACTAGCTAAATTGAAATAAGTTGATATTATTATCTTTAAAACTGTGTTGTATGTATTGAGCAAAAAACACAGCACCTAAAGTAAATGAAATGAATAGCTTGATAAAATGGATGTCACTGGTGAAAGACACTGAGATTGATGTCATTAGACTCACAACTTGCCTGATAACATCCTTTCTTCCATGTTCTCCATTGCAGGTCTGCTTAGTGGCCTATCTTGGCTTGTTTATGCTTTGTGTCTCATATCAAGTTGACGAACGAACATGTATCCAGTTTTCTATGAAAGTAAGTTGTGATTTTTCTTTCTCTTTTATCATCGCCAAGAAAGAAACCTAAGTACAAAGTAAAGGAGTTCTTTTTTAAGGGATTGCATATCTGATTAGTCTAGAAATTGTTTAGGCGGCCAAAAAGTGTTTTAAGAGGGTATTGTCCAGACCCCAAAGGCAATGCTGATTTTTTGTCTAAGTCTTAATTTTCGTGAACTGGCTTGGCATGGAGCATATGAAATCTGTCCTTCAATGCCCTTAAAAGGAACAATGAAAATTCATCAGTTCAACTAGACACTTGGCCAGGGAAAAGGTGTCTCTATCAGTGCCCACTTCCTTATCTTGTGAGTTATTTGCAATATTTTAATAATGGAGCAGTCTAAGTGTATTTCCTCTTGTAGGTGGGATCACTGAGACAGAAAAGTACGTTCAGTGCATCCAAATGATCTGTGCCAGGAGTCTGAGGGCACAGCATGGGGTTGGGATATGCATGGTTTGGCCAGTGTACGTATCTTTCATTTGCATGTATTTTTTTCCCTGTTAGGGACAGTGCATTTGGTTGGAGTCAGTTCAAGTGCACAGAATTTTCACTGCACAGAATCTACTCCAAAGGAAAATACAGACACACCCTTTCAGAGTTTAAGTACATAAGCACTGAACTCAGCAATCAGAATTAGTAGAAATCAAATTCTTACATTTTCTTTCAACTTCTATGCAGAGAATAAATCACTTTCTGTAATTTTTTTGTTCACTTACATTACTTTTCTTCTACAAGAAAACATA
>NW_007728370.1:275017-276884 GCF_000696425.1 Galeopterus variegatus
TCTCTCTCTCTCTCTCTCTCTCTCTCTCTCTCTCTCTCCCTCTCCCTCCCTCCCTCCCTCCCTCTCTCTATCTCCCTTTTCCTTAGAGGCAATAGCCACCGGGTCTTCTCTTTTCCTCCCAAGCTAGAACAGTCTTCTCCCGCGGCCCCTTGGCAGGCCCTCGATGCCACCAACGCGATCCTTCTTTCTCCCTGGGCTCTGTCCCCGGGCTCGCCACGACCGCGCCTCCTGCCTTCCTTCGCGGCCCCGCTTTATTGTCAGAAACGTGTGGGGTTCATGTGCTTACAGAAACATTCCGGGCCACCTCCCTCGTGCCCACATCCAGGAGGCCCCGGGCTGCTGTGGCGCGCTGCAGAGGGGCCCCTATCATTCCGGCCACCCGGGAGGGTGATCAAACGGAAGCAGAACCACCCTCTCCCGGAGTCACGGAACGTGAACGCTGCAGCGGGCACCAGTGGGAGGCGGCCAGCCCGCGAGCGAGCCCAGGCGCGCCCGGCGCGGGCGTTCCATGAGTGCCCGGGNATAGTTGTCTGTGAGTGGTGGGGTTATTGCTGCATTTCGTAGTTTTTCTGTAATTTTGAAATGTTCTGTAATAGTTAGACATAACATTTCTAATTAAAAAAATTAATAAGTGCTATTGTAAAAAACTGATAAAGTTAGAATTTTGGTAGATATGCCTACATTTGGAAATTTTACTTTTTCTGTCAGAAGACTTTCCTTAAAAGAAGGTCAGATCAAACAGACTGCACTCAGTCCATGTTTGCTTTCTTGGTAGAGGTCTGACCAAACAGCAAGGCTTAGTGATTTAAACAAAAAGAAAAAGTCAAGAAGCCTTGTAAGAAATGACTTGATAAATTACAGGAACTTCATCAGTAGTTGAAAAACCACCCTAAACTAGGTTTTCACCAACTTATGTAAAATGCCCTCACCCCTTCTCCCCCACCCACCACCATGACCCCAGAAAACAGCAGAGGCAAAAGCATTAGCTTCAGAGGCCCCACAGCCATCTCAACTCTCAACATCTGCACCTTAGTTAAAACAAGGAGCTAGAGTCCAAAAAAAAAGAAAAAAGAAAAGAAACAGAGAGAGAGAGAAAGAGAGAAGAAAAAGTCACTGCCAATGTGCCAATGTCAGCCAGGTTGGGAATTGCCCACTAGGAAGACCTCACTAGCTACCCTTTTTTTCCCCACCTGTCACAGACATTGACAAATACTGAGGCACTTTCCTCCTGAATGTGAGCTCTAATGATGCTTGCTGCCTGTTCTCTAAGGTACACTGTGTATTATCTTCAGGTCGAAAATGAGCTTCAGCCAATCTGCAGATTTTCCAGTGGCACGACAGGGTACAGGTGACTTCCCTGTGCTTCTCTCACCTTGTGTTTGCAGGGGGTGGGGTGGGATGAATCTCTGTAAGGTGTTTCTCACCAGCATAAATGCAATTTCCTCCTGTTGAACGCCCAGAGAGCCAGGGCAAGCAACACACACACACACACACACACACACACACACACACACACACACACACACACACACTCACATCTATTTGCATATTGTTCTAGCCACATCCGTTCATAGATTTTCCAGTATCTCTCCATTCGAGATAGACATCTGCCTACAGCATCAACAGAAATATGCCCTGCTAGCTTCTCTCCCTTACTGCATGTGTGCAATCACACACATACACACACACACACACACACACAGGGCAATCTCTCTCTCTCTCTCTCTCTCTCTCTCTCCCTCTCTCTATCCCCGTTTTCCTTAGAGGCAATAGCCACCGGGTCTTCTCTTTTCCTCCCAAGCTAGCACAGTCTTCTCCCGCGGCCCCTTGGCAGGCCCTCGATGCCACCAACGCGATCCTTCTTTCT
>NW_007728370.1:277780-286034 GCF_000696425.1 Galeopterus variegatus
CGTTCCATGAGTGCCCGGGGCCACCGCGCCCTGCCCGCTGGCGGCGGGACCCGTGCCTCCCGCGCCCGGCTTTTGTCAGGACCCTCCCGCTCGGATTCCCAAGGTCATCGTAAACACTCTCACTGAGAGCATTCGGGCCGTGTAGGTAAAACAGGCCACTTGATTGTAAATGACAGATTCTAACCCAGAAACTTGTTGCTGTCAGTTGAGTTAGAAGCGGTGCAGGGAAAATGCTACGGCGCTGCGGCTGCAGCCCACACACTTTGGAGGATCAGGTACATATTCATGTCCTAAATGGATAAGAAGCTTGATGCTGTGGCTCTCACCAGCTTACTTGGCCTGATGCTCTCCCTGCTGGGTGAAGCCAAATCTCTCATGTGAGCTATGCACTGATGTAAATTTATTCATACTCAGAGGAACTTAAGGGGCATGGGTTTCCTTTGTGCTCTTGCTGGCTTCTAGCAGATTTAAGAGGCTCAATTAAAACTGAGTAATCACTGTGTTTATGTAAACGTTTACATCCTTTCTACAAGCCAAGTATGCATTGTTACTCCCACATATTAGAGAATAAGACAAAGCCAGTAGAGTTAATATCCTAAGAGTCCTGAGAACTGGCAGGTCTTTCCACCTTTACTAATTTGTTTATCTATTTCACAGATACTTAAATACATACCAGACACTGTTCTAATCCCTTTACAAATATCAATTCCTTTGATCCTTCTAATGATCCTATGAAGTAGGTGCCCTTATGATCACCATTCCAAGTTCACACATGCAGAAATCCAGGTGCACATGGATGGATTAATTTGGGCAAGGACCACAGCTAATGAGGGAGAACCAAAATTTGAACCCAGACAGTTTGGCTCCCTGGCTCATGTCAGTACTGCTATGCACTTGTTAATCAGTTTTGGGTAAATCTTCTCATCTCTGAGCCAAAATGTCCTCTTTTAAAAATAGACAAAATTTCTATTTTCAGCAAATGGATTTTCGTGACTATCATAAGAGAATACACTTTGCAACTATTTGATTTATTTGCAGATTGAGAATGAGGGATTATTGTCATTGCTTAAAGACATTGCCTGAATGAATGTTACAGAAATCTGGTATTTAAGGAGATGTGTGTTATTGAAGGTAGGAGGATTAACACAAGACCCCACCCCCACCCCAGTTCCAGAAACTGATGACAATAAAACATGTAGAGAAAATTCCAGTTGGGGTCATTCTACTAAGTAGATGACTGCCAGGTGGGAAATTATCACTTTAACTTGGGCTTTTCCTGCTGGTAAAGTTGTAGAAGTGCCAATGTCCCCAGAGCAAATAGTTCCCAGTTCTCTGCTGGCTGCACTGGAATCATAGCTACAGTGGGTACACACACACGACATGGCCAGCCTAGTTTAATGCGGCTCTTGCACCAAGAGTTGGAAGCCATTCATCAAGCCTGAATACTTCAAATATTCTGACCCATTGTCCCTACAAAATAAGCCCATTTTTTTTAAAGCCCAAGCACTCCAACTTTTATACAAAATATAGTCACTGAAAATATTGGGCACAGGACCAAGGAGATGCTTTCACTATTTCCATTTTAAATTTTGTGATGGGACCACTTTGTATTTATCTGGTTTGCTTCCTCCAAGAAACACTAAACATGTTGAGCATAAATTATCCTTGTTACATCCCTAAAATATAAGATGTTTCCATAAACTATTTCACAGATGATGATAATTGGGTTACATCTGACAACCCTTCAAATGATTTGGAAACAAAAAATAGGGTGTGTGTTTAGGATACTTTGATAAGAAGATTCAAAGAATCCGTGTACTCCTTAGGTGAGACAGACTAAGATATATTAAGACAAAAATGGCTTTAATCAGTTCCACTCTCTTCCAGGGACCTTGGATATACAGTCAAGCTATATGTGATCCTGGTGGATGCCCTTACAGGCAAACTAGACATATGCTTAGGCCACCAGCAACCAGTATGTGCACATACATGCACACACATGCACACGCCACTCAAGAAAGAGAAAAAATAAAATTTTAAGTATTCTACATTTAAGACTTGAAAACACTTGAAATTGTCACTGTGTGGAAAATCACTGATTCGGAGGACTTTTGTACAAATAATTTGTAGTTCCATATATACTTGTATGTTTTTTTTTCCAATTATATATAATTGGAGGTGAGATGAGGACATAATCTTTTCAGAGTTACTTTAATCAGAACCTGGAAATGGCTGGAACTAATCTTCCTTCGAGGAGTTCCCATTCACCAGAATCATTCCTTGCAAAGAGCAGCTTTTGACTATAGTAATAGAAATCTTGCACTGAGAACTGTGTGTCCTAGTCCCAAGAGATGAGGACTCTGATCCTTTACCTAGAACCTCAGCAGGAAGACCGTTAACAGAAATGTTCCCAGTAGGTGAATCAGTCACAAGAATATTTCTTTTTCTGTAAAACAGATTTTATTGTGGCCATGTCAATGAGTAGCCACAATTTTTGATAAAAATATATCAGGTGCAAGCTAAATGACTGAATTGTTCAGAGATTCACAGATCTTTAGCAGCAGAGTTAGAACTTTAATCAGACTTCTCCAACCCTGAGGCTAACAGGTAGAGCAGCAGTGTTCAAAACCTTGGTGCCTGAGGAACCATTTAGAGTTTATTTTCATGCTCAGGAGCCACATAGTTGTAGAGGGACTTGGGATACGACTTACAAATGATGAAGCTGACATCAGGTCACCTGCCTTCTGGAGCCTTAACTTTTTTCTCCCAGTAGCCTCTCACTGAAGATTCTGGTGTTCATGAACAGTTTGGCAACCACTACATTGAACATAGGTTTTGTTTTTTTGATTAACCTGTTATTAATTGACCAATCATTGCTAATTGTAGCCAGTGCAGTGTTTGCATTACAGAAACCTATTCTTTACTTCCTAGTCTTGTTTCAATTTTGTATTAGTCTGTTTTCTGTTGCTTATAACAGAATACCTGAAGTCAGGTAATTTATAAAGAAATAAAATTTATTTCTTACAGTTTTGGAGGCTGGGAAGTCCAAGGTCCAGGGAACACATTTGGTGAGGGCCTTCTTCTTAGGGGTGTCTCTTTATAGCAACACAGAGTATCACATGGTGAGAATGGGCTGAGCAAGAGAGCTAACCATCTCACTCACTCTCCTTTCAAAGCCATCAGAACCATGCCCATTACTATGAATGGATCAATCCAATACGAGGGCACAGTCCTCACAATCTAATCACCTCTTAAAAGCCCCACCTTTCAAATACCATAATCAGATCAGATTTCCCACCCTCTTAACACCATTAGAATGGGGGAGGGGAAAGTTTTCACACATGAGCTTCTGAGGTGCACATTTAACCCATAGCAAATCTTAATACTGACAATTGTTGAGGTCAAAATAAGCAGAGTATGGCATGGAGGGATGGCTATCTTGTTTGGGATTCATCTAACTGCTTGCTCCATCTAGACATAAATATCCCACCATCAAGCTAATATGATTGGCACAATTCATGAAAAGGGTCCAACACGTGTATGGCAAATAAAAATTTAATCAGGGGTTAAGGACTGCTTGCTAGTGAATAAACATAGACCTATTTCCATTTCTTGGGTTCTGCGTTTCTGAGGAGAGGACAGTCTCTCCATCAGGGAACTTCCTGGGAGAGAAGAAAAAGACCAGTTTTTATGAATTAGCTTTGCAAATAGTCATCCAATGTTCTTTGTAACCAGAGGGCTCTCTTCTGCTTTCTTGCAGCTGCTGTACTTCTTGCTGAGTGCGCTCGGCCTGACGGTGTGTGTGCTGGCCACGGCCTTTGCTGCCCACCACTATTTGCTGCTCACACAGCTTACCTGTGAGACCGCACTCCACTCCTGCCGGTGCCAACTGCCCTCCTTGGAGCCACTCAGCAGGACCTTTGTTTACCAGGATGTGACTGACTGTGCCAGCGTCACTGGCACTTTCAAACTGTTCTTACTCATCCAGATGATTCTTAACTTGGTCTGCGGCCTTGTGTGCTTGTTGGCCTGCTTTGTGATGTGGAAACACAGGTACCAGGTCTTTTATGTGGGTGTCAGGATGCGCTCCCCAACAGCTTCCAAAGGCCAGCAGCAAAAGGCCTAACATTGTTGCTCAGAGTTGGGAGAGAAAACAGCACACTGACTAGCTGAGGTTAAAAAAAAAACAAAACCCTTTTTTTAAAAGAAAGAAATGAAAGAAATCCCTTTTGACAATACATAATATTTGCTGTTCTAAATGAATATTTTTATATTTTTCAAGCAACAAAAAAGACTTTCTTCAGGTTTCTATTACATTTTTTAACAATCTTGTGAGGAAAACAAGATCCAAATTGATTTGGGGATATGAAAAGTTAAAAGAACACTGAGCAGGGAAAGAGTGGCATGGATCTGTCTTTACGGGCTGGAATTTATTCCTAATATTCGTTTTATCCATTACTTATATAATCTTCCTTAGCATATTTTGATGGTGTGAGTTGGTGTTTCAGGCCCACTTGCTAAACGTTGTAGGATCTTCCTTGGGTCCTCACCACCTGCCACCATTATCCTGTGTGTTGGAGAAACGCAGGGGGTAGGAGAAGAGTTGAACGCCAGGTTGAATCTCTTTGTTTTCCCTGGTGGGGATGTCTGCAAGGCAGAACTAGCCTAAAGAGCAGAGCAGAAAAGGAAGAGACTTGGCAAAAGGCTAAACAATGATAAACACCTGGGCTGGGGCGGCACCTCTTCCACTCTCTTAGTTCAGCTCTGTAAGTAAATCACTTGCTAAATGCTTTGGATGATTGTCTGCTTCTCAGTAATTGAAAGGTGGTGGTAGTTGTATTCTTAACAATGTAGAAGGTTTAAAAATAATTACATTATGCTTCTATTCTATCGCCTAAAACAAATCATTAAAACTAATGTCTAGCTAATTGTTAATTATAATTATGCACAGACGTCTATTTAATGAGCTCTGGCTGTACTTAGGCAGCACTGTCGGTGTTAAGAGAAATTATTCTCACAAGAGAAGAGGCCTAAGGATTCTTTCTTCTGGAAGCCAAACAATTACAAGGGAAAAAAGTTTTTTTAAAAATTACTAGCTCAGGTTAAAAACACATATTTAAGCAAAAGCAAGAGCATCTGTAATAGGAAATGTTTACACAAATAGCACATTTGTGATCTGTTGAAAAGTATGTCTCTTGGCAACTAAGTACGCCTGAGGAAGACTGGGTAATGCCTAATGCTGATCTGTTCTGTTCACGCAGCTATAGTTGATATGTAATCCTATTATTGATTTGTATGCACAGTCAACCTAGAGACTCAAAATACTGTTTTGAAGTCCTTATTTGAGCAATGTGTTCATCGACTTGGAGGGTAGTTTTGTTTTGTGACTGTGGGTATGACTTGAAGCACAAGTTCCCTATGGTGGGACACTTCTCTCTGCTATTATTGTTACTATTAAATTCTTAACAATGTCAACATTTTAAGAAAGGAGCTCAAGATGGAAATTCATGCAGCATAAATGTTACCATGAAACTTCTTTATATAGGATGTAATGTCAAAAGTGGAAATTCAAGGTAATAATTGAGCCCAATTTACCTCTCCAAATTGCCTACTGATATCCTTTACTAATCATGAAATTCTACCTGAAAAGAAAAACATTTTCTTGTTTACCTTAGAAGATAGATGAATAATTCCATTGACTGTGTTAATGATGTCCATTTCTACACAATGTAAATATCCAAATAAAAAGGGAAATGTTAAGTCAGGAAGCTGGAGTATTGTAAATACCTTTAGGTCTTCCAGATTAAACACCTGATTAACAGATGTTAAAACCATTTTATGTTTCGACTTGCTTTAAAAATGGCCTCCCTACACATTAGCTCAGGCTAAGAAGGTACATTGAAGAGTTTAGTGGGTAAGACTCTGGAGCTGGACTGATCACATGCAAACATTACATTGACAGAATACCAAGCATCCTGATGGTGACCTGAAAAATACTCTGTCTTGCTAAAAAATTCTCAGTAACTGAATCTATTTTGATTTTTGACAGAGTTTCCTACATAAAGTAGAGAATGAGAATCTGGAATGTTGTAGGCTGCCTTTAAAGAGTAAGAAAGTAGTAGTGCTCTAATGCTAGTTACCATGAATCAGGCACCGCTGGAAGTACACCCTGAATATGCTTAATAACTTTGTACAGAGAACACTATAGGTTTGTATATTACAAAATGAAGATTCTTCACATCATTAAGGTGCTCTATGCTTTACAAGTGATTCACAGAGTATTTCAGATGGTAGAGTAACTTTAGCTTATGTGCTTCCTTTTTCTAAGTAATGCAACCTATAAGAATTCACAGATTAATAAGCTTTATAATGGTAGAATATCCATATAAAATCCATATATCCATATATATATATATATATGGATTTGCTATTATGTGATCAAATCATTAAATCCCCAAAGAAAAAAATTGTAAGTGAATAGAAGGAACAAAAACAAAGTAGAAAGAGAGATTCCTCTGCTGTGAGCTCACTGTATATTGATACATGTAAGAATTCTGTTGCATGAATAACAAACTGCTTTGGGCTGGATTTGAAGTATTTTGATGTTGTGTTTTGCAAATATTGAAGTTACAATAATGGCAACAGAAAAGGAACAGATACACAGCTTTACACTTAGCAAAATGTTACATTTAAAATCTGACAGGGAGCCAAGATGGTGACTGTCTCTCCTAAACTATAAAAGAGTAAGATTTGCGCAATCCTCCTCCTCTTCCACCTCCTTCAGGAAAATTAAATGAATCAAGACTTTGGAAGGAGGGGGAATAGCCGGGACTTGGCACTACTTGAAATAGGAGGAATACAGCAGCCTGAATGTACAGACTCTGTAACCGAGCCCACTCGATCGGTCTGTGCCTTCACGTGACCGCCATCTGTGCCTCCCTCGCTCCATCCAAATCTGTGTAGGCAGCTCCTTGGAACCACGCCTAAAAATATAGCTACACAGGGCCCTAGATACTGTAGGCAAGTAACAGGCCTAACTTTTTTCCTCTTTGGATCAAAAGTGTATATGCTCTCTTTGGAGGAGTCTGCAGCTGCACACGTCATGTGCTGTTCTGAGAGCAAGAACCCCTTATGTCTGTGTTTTCTGTTCATGTCTAGGATACCAGAATCTTTTAATATTCTTGTAGTTCCCTTTTGTGTGCAGTATTTCTGGAATATGTTCATAAAATTTCAGTAAAGGGTGGGATAGAGAGTATCCAAGGGAGATTCTGAGGGACAACGATGGAGTGGTTAAAGATAATGAGAAACTAGCTTAAAAGCTGCCCTGCAAAACCAATCATTTTCCATCGTGAAGAATATCTTTATATTTTCTAGTGACTGTCCCTGAACTCTTGCTATGTAGCCACAAATTTCTATAAGTCATGCTGGCTATCAGTTTTCACTATACGCCAAGAACTCTACTATGTTTTTAGATGTACGTTGTGTATTCAGGATAGCATTAAAAAGAACTGATAGCTTACCCATATTGACTTACAGTGGAAAAATTCATTTGGATGAAGACTTAGTGGTTTAGCCTTTGAAATAAATACCTTTATTCATTTCTTCTGATTTTCTAGTACTTTATTATCTCAAATAATTATTATCCCCTTCAAAAATATTCGTCTGTACTTTAGTGTTGTGGTTTCATTCTTCTGGCATCAATCAAATAGCAAATAGGAAGTAAGTTTTTCTACATGGTTGAGATGGTGGTTTTTAAAGGGGATGTGTATAATGCAGATTTTCTTTATTAATAAAATTTTCACAATCCCTGAAAACACTGTGTCTGGATGTGCTTTAAAGTGGCTGTATGTTACACTTGAATTGGTACACATAAAATCTCTTAGGTTAGCATTTACTTCAAAAATCTGGTTTTGGGGCTGGCCCGGTGGTGCACTGCGACAGTGCGCCGCTTGGGAGCGCGGTGGCGCTCCCGCCGAGGGTTAAAGGGGATGTGTATAATGCAGATTTTCTTTATTAATAAAATTTTCACAATCCCTGAAAACACTATGTCTGGATGTGCTTTAAAGTGGCTGTATGTTACACTTGAATTGGTACACATAAAATCTCTTAGGTTACCATTTACTTCAAAAATCTGGTTTTGGGGCTGGCCCGGTGGTGCACTGCGACAGTGCGCCGCTTGGGAAGTGCGGCGGCGCTCCCGCCGAGGGTTCGGATCCCACATACAGACCGGCCGCTCACTGGCTGAGCGAGGAGC
>NW_007728370.1:287034-298964 GCF_000696425.1 Galeopterus variegatus
GAGGGTTCGGATCCCACATACAGACCGGTTCCCGCTCACTGGCTGAGCGAGGTGCGGGAGCAACACCGAGGGTTGCGATCCTGTTGCCGGTCCCGGTCCGGTACGGGCGCGACACTGAGGGTTGCGATCTGTTGCCGGACACAAAAAAAGGAAAAAAGGAAAAAAAAAATCTGGTTTTGGAATAGATAAGAACTAATATTCATTTTGACTCCTTTGTTTCAGTGACTGTCTCTGTTTTGGTACTCTGCTTCCATTGTGGAAGTCAAGATGGTAATTGCTCCCTAGGCAAAGAGAGTCTGAGCTGGAAAAAATCTTGTGAAAGGTACCTGGAATGGTGATTCTTAATTATATTTATTAATGTCAAATAAAGCTTAGCCTAGAGAATGGGATGCATATTGAGTGCTACACAATTGTATTCTACACTTAATTATATAGGAAAATAGATGGCCTATTCAGTTTCATATCTGAACTCAAAGACCTCCTCTTACCAACTCTCAGGCGATTTATATAGTTGATTATACTGTAAAATGCAGTGGTTCTTTTTGTTTAATTTTGTTTAAAAAAAATAGCTTGTGGACTGCAGAAAGAAAGGGGTAACAATTTAGGGCACATTGCTCTGAGCCGGATGTCCTGTGCTTAGCATTAAGGCTGCGGGTCCTAGGGTTGGAAGTCTGGCTGCTACTCACTGGCTTGGTGACATTGGACAAGCCATTCAGTTTCATCATATGTAAAGCAGAGAAAAACACAAGTGCCTCACAACATCCTGGACAAGGCTAAATGAACAGCATTCAGCAAAGTGCCTGCTCAAAGAGGGCATTTGATATACACGGGGTTACTTCCCTCCTTAGCTCGGAGGCCTTCCGTGGCCCACGATGCTTCTTGTCACTGATGCAGGCTCCTATCCTCACTTCAGAGCAGAAAAACAGCTCTGCTTTGCTGTCCCCTTCTTCCTTTTTATAAACTAGAAACATTATCAAATCAGCCTCAAACAGAAATTCTGCTTTTAAAATAAGATAGCATCAACTTTTATTGATAGACACACAGTGTGAGAATTACATGGTGGTTGGATCCGTCTTTGCTGGTTTACACACGTGCTTGTTTCTTGAATGTGGCCATCTTCCCTTAGTTCTCCTCCCAGGCACAAATAGAACCTGAGACATTTCTCCTGTTTTTCATCTAACTTCTAATTTAACGTAATAGAAGCATTTTAAACCCCAATTTTTTAAAACAAATCTTTATTGAGCTTTTGTACATTATCAGTGCACTGTATATTAATTAGGTTGTAATGTACAATCCTTCATTTATTTAAAAACCAACCATCGAGCACCTTTGGTATGCCTGACTCTGTGGGTCTCTGATTCTCATTCAAGAATCGTAAAAGGTTTTCTTTTGAGCATAGTCAGAAAATACCGGAGGGAGCTTCATTTTCCATGCTGGATATGAAAACATTAACATGAATCTTTAAATTTGTGGCAAATTTAATTATTGCAATTAGATAGCCAGTAATTTACTTTTTCCCTTGATAGAGGCTTTCTATCTTAATAGGTCATGATAAGTTATTACATTTTTTCATTTGACCCATTAATATATTTTATAAGTTAGTTTTTATAAAGTATAGCACTTGTATTAGATATTGTATTTTTTAAAATTCAGATTACAAGTGAAAATAAAACTAACATATGGGGATACAAGCTCAGAGACAACAATTCATTCTTTTATTTCTTTCCAACAAATATTGATATATGTATATTGACCTCTTCCAAAACATGGTTCCTTAGAGGAAGTCTTTTGTTTGGGAAGGTCATTAGAAAGATCCTTTAATCAAAGGGATATAGGACATATATTCGTCTGTTATTCTTGGGGAAAAGCAGATACTGCATCATTTATCCAAACACAAAGATTTCAACTGAGACATGGAGTTTTCTGTTAATAAGCTCTGACGGGGCTGTGGGCTGGGGGGAAGCCTGAGGTCTCACTTGTGGGGTGTGGGCTGGTTCTTCCTCTTCCCCATGGAGGACTGTTAGAAATGGAGGCAGGGGCCGCTGAGACAAGGCTGAGGCTCGCTGATGGATAGTACCCGATGATGGGACTGACGAGGGGTCAGTGGGCACCTTGGAGCCCCTGAATCTGGAGGCTCTGGACTGACTACACCTCCCTTTGGGTGGACTGGCCACTGACTCTGACTTCCTCCCCAGATCCCCTCACTGTGTTGTCTTTGCCTGAACAGGTGTGATTGTGACGCTCAAGAGCCACAGGGAACAGTGGTACTTGTGATTACAGAAGATGACCGCAATCTTGTGAAATCCACCCCGAAAGGCCTTCCCTCCACTGTCCTAGGCAGTGTTTATCAGGCCGTTGGTTACCCAGAAAAAGTGGTGGGCCAGCTATACAGAATTGTCAAAAATAGAGGTGCCTTGTCTGAAAATTATGTGATTGAAGGTGTCGCTGACCTCCGTGGATTAATTTTAATTCTCTTTTCACTCAGGATAGAATCTATGTACTCTTACAAAATAGGCAATATTCTCTCAGATGCTTTTACCAGCAAGAGTAGACTTAAGTTTTTATTATTATTTTTTCCCCTAGATGGCAACAAATCGACAAAAGAATGGTATAAAATTGCAAAAAGAGAGAATGCATACTTAACTACGAGGGAACTTAAATGCAGGGGCGCTTAGGATGCGGGACACTGAGCTTGGCTGTTTAACTGATCGCTGTGAACCTGCACTCAGGCAAATGTAGGAAGGATCGACAGCGTGAGCACATTTAGGGGCCGGATGAGGTGACCACAAATGAAAACCTGCGTTCCATTTGGCCTGGCTTGGCTTAGAGTAACAGCAACCATCCTGATATGACCCTCACACCCACCTACCACCAGATTTTAACATCGCTCCAGACAGCAAGAAGTCTGCTTCCATTTCTGGATTTATATCTCTTTTTCCTCTCCTAGTCTCTCTCTGCTCTTCCAGAGAAGAAGCCATTCCCTCACATTCCACAGCAAAATCCTCTTTCATCCCCCATCCCATTTCTACAGTACACTAATAAGTTACTATTAACTCGGGTGCTAATTGTTAATAGAGAGATCCCCATAAATACTGTTTTTATTTCAATAGGCTAGTCTTAAAGATCAGAAAACCTTTTAGATACAGAGAAATGAGGCATGATGCCAGCGGGTGGAGATCTTCCCAATAGTCCTTCAAACCCAACCATGCAGGTAGCCTCCTACTCTGTCTGACCAGAACTGTGATAGTTTCAGAACTGGGGGATTTGAGGAACGTTTCTCATCGGCCCCAGCCCTGACCATGGCTTGGGAACCATGTGGACCTGCAGCTACACAAGCTGCTGCTGACATCTGAGCACATCTCTGCTCCGACGGGTTGAAGGGAGGTATCCAGAAACAGAAGGAAGGGATTTTTCCTCCCACAACTTCAGAGGGAATTGTAGTTTGGAGGGCAGGATGAGAAAAAAGGGAGGAATTCAAGCAGAACCTCTTTGCCCCCAGTGCCAGGCTCCCTGAGCGGTACTTGTGACAACTCACCAAGGTTGACTGCCTTTGCTCAGACCCCCCCGGCTTCTGTATTCATCCCACACACAACACCCCCAGACACTGGCTGGGCTTCACACTGCTGCTCACAGGAGCACATGTCAGCCAGTAAACAAGGCAAATGCTCATTTTTTGTTGAAAAAGTCCCAAATTGTAACTTAACAGAGTGATCTTTTTTTTCTTTCTCCAAAATGTGTTTTTCCCCCAGAGCCCTTGAGCACAGACCTGTGGTTTTCTCTCTCCTGGTTTTACAGTCTGTCTGCCTCAAGCCAAGACACTTGGCTCTGCTTCCCCCTGAGTCAGAGTCTCGGCTGGTAGCTGAACCCAGGAAGCCCTGGCCTCGTGTCTCTCCCTGGAACCACCAGACCACACAGCCTCCTGTGCTCAACCCTTTGGCTGAGTGTTCTGCCTCCTCTTTGTTTGGAAAGAGATGTCTTACGTAACTCCACAACCTACTAAATGCTCCATTGTCTTCCACTGGGAGAGCTCAGAATAACCCATTAGTGACTTCTGACTTCTCACAAAGATACAATCTATTACCCACATATCCACAGCCCCCATGGAGCTAGCCTCACCTATCTTACTTAGATCAATAATCAACAATGAGACTTAATGACTGTGTTCTTTGGGGAATCATAAGTTCAGTACAAGGTGCAGGAAATACAAAGGTTAGTTCACCTATAGGTCTCAGTACTTTGCTCAAGCAGCACATGAAAGTCATTTGTAATTCAAGATTGAGACAGGCATAAACAATTCTGATCTGATTACCCTTCTACTAATCTGATTTTGATAAACAGCTGATGAAAATAGAAGTGTCTGGTCATCAGAGGAGAGATACCCAGGCAGTGAAATCAGTTTCTCTTATCTCACTGGGCAGGGATTTATTTCAAGGCTCTTATTAATACCCGCAATACCAAGATCTATAATCACTGCCCTGGACTGCAGGAGCCTTCTGAGCAGAACGACAGTCTTCTCCTCCATCTTTATTGTCTATGAATTTCTGATTAGCCCTGTTGGGAATTCTAGTAATTACTTTAAGCTGGTACCTCTAGAAAAAACATATACCTCTTATGATTCAGTTGAAAATGAAAACCTCTGCATGGTGTTGCCAAGGAGCTGTCACCGGCTAAGGTGGGGGTGTGACCCAGGACAAATAAAACACTCTGCATTAGGTGACATTTCCATCTTGTTCTGCTGCCAGAGCAGCCCCTGGGAGAGGAGCCGGAGAGAGAGGGGGACAACCTGCTACAGCCCACTCTCTCTTCCCACAGATCTCATAGTCTTTCAAGGATCCCACAAGACCCTTACTTATTTCTTTCTGTGGCAGACATTTTCTCACCTGGGACTAGCTATGTGACTAGTTTCAGCTGGAGGCACATTTCTTTCCCTGCTCAGTGACAGGTGAGTCCTTGGCAAAGCTCTCACCTGAGTTTGGTGAAGTGCAGCCATCTCCACCTGCCTTGTGAAGCATACCTTGGCAGCATGAAGAGAAGAGGTGAGAGGCTGTCTTCCCTTGCTATGGTTGTCCCTCCCATTTCCCTGAACACCTTCAATCACATACCAATCCACCAAGTTCAATGCATGGATCTTTGGACAGCAGCTGCCAATCTAAGAGTGCAAGAAATTTTGCTAGGCTGTTTTGAGGGCACACGTGGTTCACATCTCATCATATTCAGCCTACTGAGTTTCAAAAAGCTGAGAGTAGAAGGGGCCTTCCATTAAGGCTTTAGAGAGGGATTTCCCCACGGATCTTTGAAGACGCCTTTAGT
Source organism: Galeopterus variegatus (assembly GCF_000696425.1). Taxonomy (NCBI): domain Eukaryota; kingdom Metazoa; phylum Chordata; class Mammalia; order Dermoptera; family Cynocephalidae; genus Galeopterus; species Galeopterus variegatus. Next base: position 292,345 of record NW_007728370.1, read on the forward strand.
CTTTGACCCAAGCTGCTTGCAGGACTACTCACCTACATTACAGGGCAAAATTTTAGGGCACATAATTTGAAAACCCCACCAAATTAAAAATAATGTGAAAAAAAAAAGAATTAGGTTATTTATTTGACATCTTTCTATTCTTTGATTTAAGGGTTTATTGCAATAAACTTCCCTCTTTGTACTGCTTTTGCAGCATCCCAGAGGTTTTGGTGTGATATGTCTTTATTTTCATTAGTTTTGAGAAATTTTTTGATTTCATGTTTGGTTTCTTCCTGGACCCATATGTCATTCGAGAACATGTTGTTTAATTTCCATGTGTTTGTATAGTTTCCAGAGTTTCACTTGTTATTGATTTCTTATTTTAGTCCATCATCATCTGAGAGATAATTGAAATGATTTTGATTTTTTAAAATTTATCGAGGCTTGATTTGTGACCTAACATGTGGTCTATCCTGGAGCATGTTCCACATGCTAAGAAGAAAGCATACTCTGTAATCATTGGAAGAAATGTTCTATAGATATCTACCAAGTCCAATTGGTCTAATGTGTGGTTTAAATCCTGTGTTTCTCTGTTGATATGTTGCCCAGATGATGTGTCCAATGTTGACAGAGGGGTGTTCAGGTCCCTAACTATTATCGTATTTGGGTCTATCTTTTTCCTTAAGTTTAATAGTGTTTGCTTTATATATCTAAGTGCTCCAATGTTGGGTGCATATATATTTATGATTTTATGTCTTTTTCCTGGATAGATCCCTTTACTATTATATAGTGACCTTCTTTGTTTCTTTTTATGTTCTTTTTTGCTTAAAGTTTATTTTGCAAGACCTTGGAAAAGCTCTGGTAAGGCCCTTTATATAAGTGACAATAACATAGCTCATAGAAAACTAGTATCCTTGGGCTTTACAAATCCGTGTCTAGATAGTCAAGGTCAGCCTGGAATCCAAGAGATAAAATTTTCAGAACAAGACCTTGGAAAAGCTCTGGTAAGGCCCTTTATATAAGTGACAATAACATAGCTCATAGAAAACTAGTATCCTTGGGCTTTACAAATCCGTGTCTAGATAGTCAAGGTCAGCCTGGAATCCAAGAGATAAAATTTTCAGAGGCCTTTTCTGAAGCCATTCTTGCCGGACCAGATTGCCTGCCACAGAGGCCCATGGGGGGTTGCCAGAAGTGGGCTTAAAATGCAAGCCTCCTCTGTTCGAACCTACATGTAGTGTTCTATAAACTGACATCTTGGGTACTCTGAAGAGCTAAGATAGGTGAAATTTAGATTCGCTGCATGCCTGTGAACTAAAAATAGACATTAAATACAGACATGACCAAACTATCCAGTTGGGAGAGAGATGCCTTCCTTGCTTTTAGGAGAAATGTCATGGGATCTGATGTGACCATGAGCAGACACTCCAAGCCACACCTTTTGCTCCAACAGTAGTAGATCTATGAGGTCAAGGAGAGACATGGCCAATGCTCAACCCCAAACCAGCTTCCCTCCTGCCCCAGGTTTACCCTCTTCCTCTGCTTTTCTTTCATGCAAAGGATGAAGATCTAAACCAGGGGAAGGGACGAAGGAGATATTAGCATGAAAACCCTTGGATATCTGCCTACAGAGTTTTGTGTTCATCCCTCCTATAACACAAAAGCAGTTTCTGGGTGAAAAAGAGTTGGTAGGTCAGAGTGAAAGAACATGGGAGGTACTTAAAGATAAGCACTAGGGTTTCACATTGTGTTCTGTGGAAACCCAGAATTTACTGAAGGTTTATACAATCTATGGTAAGAGAAATTAGGCTTGAGGTGGGGTTTTTATGAAATTACTGGATTTTAATATGTTTTTTAGAGATAGTCTTTCCCTTCTTCTAGTCCCATCCACACTCTCCTTCTGGGCATTGTTCCCTGAGTACAGTCATGGCACTTGTAATAAAGCAAAAGGGATAAATCTTTTTCTGCTCTTGTTTTAAATTTTGGGTCTTATTACTTATAGCCAAAAGTTATTTATTATACTTGTTTTAGTGTAACAAGGAAAAATATAAGAAAGGAAAAGAAAATATTATTACAACCTCTTAGTTTACTCTCCATACTCTCTTTCTCCTTGACAGGTACTTCTTATCTTAAAATCATTGCATTAGAGCTAGAAGGAATCCTTCCAGTTCAACTCTCCCACTTTACAGAAGAGCAGACTGAGACCAGATGAGGTTAAATGACTTGCCCAGGGTCACTAAGCTTAAGTCTTTTTCTCTCTTTATCCCTTTTAACATAAACTTTTGGCTTAAAACTGACATAAGTTTTTCTTTCCCTCTTTACTTACCATATGGATTTTTTTTATAGGGATCTGCCATTACACACACCCTAATTTCAACAGGTTTGAAACCCCTGCCTGATATTCTCAAAGAGGCTAGGCACAAACTTGTTTTTTCTGGAACAGGGAGATAACTCTATGTTAATTTTTCTAATATCTCCCAGGACATTTCTCCTACATTTTTTTTTCTTTAGAATAAAAGAAAGTAAGGGCCGGCCCTGTGGCTCATTCGGGAGAGTGCAGCGCTGGGAGCGCCAAGGCCGCGGGCTCGGATCCTATATAGGGATGGCCGGTGTGCTCACTGGCTGAGCGTGGTGTGGACTGCACCGTGCTGAGGGTTGCATCCCCTTACCAGTAAAAAAAAAAAAAAAAGAATAAAAGAAAGTAAAATCAAATTTACTCATCTCCTCCCAACCTCAATGACGCAGAGCGAGTGGAGGAAGGGAAAATGTGATTTAGAGGGACCCAATACCTCATTTGAAGAGTGGTAGCCATGGGATTTACTAAGTAATACTGAGAGACAGACCAAACCTCTTTCTTTGAGAACATGCCCTCGGTGTTAATTGTATGACACTGGTGACTACAATCTCTGAGGGAGCTTCCCGTCTGCCTCAGTGTGGGTTCGTGCTTAAAACACGCACTCCAGACAGTCAGATGGCCTGGGGTCCCAGTCTAGGTTTTGCTACCATTTACTAGCTATATATACTTAGACAAATTTCTTAACTACTCTATACCTAAGTGCTCTCATCCATAAAACAGTAGCAATAAGCACACCCACCTCATGGGGTTGTTGGGAGGCTTACTTAAGGTAATATCTCTAATGTGCTGGGAAGAGTGTCTGGACCATTCTCAGGGCTCAATTTATACTTATCATTATTATCAACTGTTATCAACCCTGTTTCCCAGCCCATTTTTGAATCATAAATATGGGCCAGAGATGAAAGAGGAAGGGAATTATTTTATGTTGTTTGCCCAGGTGCTCAGGAAAACAACACTAAATGATGTGAGAATGAGGAATTCTTTTTCCTACACCTACACCCAACTTAAACCATTAAGGCATACATGCTTGCAGCTAACATTCAAAATAGAGAGCAATTTCCAGAACGTGCTATCTTAGAGAAAGCCATGGTAGACTTCTGACTTTTAAAGTCTGGTTTCTAGCTAACACAACCAGTCCTCTCTGAACCTGCTATGCACTGTGCTTTCTCATTGTGGTACCAGATCTGCAACAGGTAGGGACAGTGCCACCAACTCAAGTCTTCAGAAGTGGGAATGGCTTTTAGACTCTGCTCCAAATGCTCCTATTGCCAGTAAATATTGGATATTCCTGCTCAGTCATCTTCCTGTGCCTTTGGTGACATCTGTTTTAAAGCTGGACTAGTCCTCTGTGGAGACACATGCTGGTACTTCTCAAGGGCCCCAGGGTTTCCAAGCCAGCCCTTCTAAAGTGCATGAGAGGGCCTGGTGGGCGAGTAATGAGACATTTCTCCATCAGGCCCTCAATCCTTCCAGTTCTGTGGCAATCCTTTTGCCTTTAGTGGGGTTGCAGTGGACCTACCAGGAGGTATCACACAATTACTAGCAAACAAGGAAAAAGTAGAGAGGGGATCTGAAAAAAATTTCCAATAGCAATTTCATTGGCTGACACTGAAGGTCATTTTATGCTGGAAAGACAAACAGGGATTTGGGATTCCCCGCTCATGCTAATGGAATCATGCTGCTGCAGAAAGAACCTTCCACCGTGTCTGACTTTTTGTCTGTCTTTTGTACAATGACCAGTGCAAACACACAACCCCTCTACTGAATGGAGAACCTGGCTAATTGTGTAAACACCTTCTGAAGCAATCAGGTCTTACCCCTCTGCACCACATTTGAGAGAGAAACCAAATATGCAACGTTAAACTAGAAAACATTCAACTTTGGAGTCAATAGGTAGAATAGAAATAAGCACCATCACCGGTAATGTCGCCAGAACAGTTAGAAACATTCTTCACCTGCTCAACTTGAAAAAAGGACCTGGCTCCAGCTTATCTTAGTGACTAATGTGCAGTCAGCCCAGGGAAGGCTGCCACGGCCTCTAAAAGGTTTCCCCCACCCCAGCAGAGCCCTTGGCACCGCAGCTGAAGGCCAGAGGAGCCCAGAGAGGAGGGATCCAAGAAGAAGGAGAAAATGGCATGAAATACAATGCAGCTGCTGAACTTTCTTTTCATTAACTTCAAATTATATCAATTTCTAGACTTTTGGATACCTACTGAAAGGAGGGGAAAAAAAAGCCTAAAAAGGACCATCTGTCTACTTTTAACCTAATTCGAATTGAGCAATAATGAAAGTGATTCAGCCTGGGATAGAGACAGGACCACCCTATCACTGCTTCCCGCCTCCCAGTTCTATTTAGCTAGGAGTTTCCATTTCGGCCCTGCTCCTCCTCCGAGGCAGGAAAAACACAGGCCCAGAAGGAGGCTGTCCCTGCTGCTGTCTCCTCTGGCCCTGCCTTACCCTTTACCTGGACTGACTCACCAAATCAGCCCCTTCCAGGGCACCAACAAGGGCAGAGTCCTTATACCATGGCTGCGGGAGTGCACACTCTCTTTCCAGCTGGCTTAATCAAGCTGTGCCTGAAGCACATCTATTAGAAATGGCCAACAGCTTCTGCATCATGAAACTATTTATGTGCCCCATATTCCAAGCGTATGTCGGAGGAACAGGTACCCAAGCAGGTGTTTCTTTGCTGTGCTAGGCCTGCTGAGATTAGGATGGGTTAGTCTGTTTCTGTTGTGTATAACAGAAATACCTGAAACTAGGTAATTTGTAAAGAAACATTATTTACTGCTTACAGTTTTAGAGGCTGGAAAGTCCGAAGTCCAGGGAACGCATCTGGGGAGAGCCTTCTTGGTGGGTAGTGACTCTTCACAGCAAAGCAGAGTGTCACATGGTGGATGGCAGAAGCAGAGAGAAAGACTAACCTCACTGGTACCTCTTTTAAAGCCCTCAGAACCACACCTGTGAACACCATTAAACCATCAAATGGATTAATCCTTTCACTATGGCATGGTCCTCACAATCTAATCACGTCTTCAAGGCCCTACCTTTCAGTTACCATAATAGGATTTCCCACTCTCTTAACACTGTCACAGTGGGGGTCAAGTTTCTAATACATGGACTTTGGGGGACACAATTCAATCTACAGCAGTGGGAATGCAGTGGGTGGAGAGGGAGGTGTTAGCTCTCATTCTCAGATCCCTAAGTGTTCATCAAGATCCTATTTCTCCAAGCCCTTTTCTCATCTGCCATGAAGTTCTTTTTATTATAACTGGATCCATGGATCTTTGAATGCTCTGAGCTCCTCCAGAGCACCCCTATCTCTCGGTCACAGGATAAAAAATGAGGGCAAGAGGGAAAGGAAATGTACCAGGTTCGATACTTTAAAAATGTTTACTGAATACCTACTTTGTGCCAGTCACCATTTGAAGAGCTGGATGTATAGAGATCCATAAAACTGACAAACTTGCATTCATGTGGGAGAGACAGATGGGGAAAAGATAAGCAAGCAAATAGAATATTTTACATAGCGGGTAGGTGTTAGGAGCAATGCAAAGTCCTGTGGGAGGGAGTGAAGGTTTAGGGCACCACCAGGAAGGATGGTAAGAGAAGGCCTCTTCCAGGACATGCTATTTGATCTGGAACCTGAATAATAAGACAGTGCCAGGCAACGATCTGGGAAAAAAGCGTAACAAACTGAAGGAACAGAAAATGCAAATGCCTGGGAAAGAGGTCAGGCAATCAGAGGAACAGAATGAAGACAAAGGTACCTTGATCAGAGCATCTGAGGGGCAGGCTGTTACCAGATGGGAAAGACGCGGTCAGTCATGGTCAGATCACAGAGGGGCTTGTGGGTCTCAGTCAAGAGTTTGGGCACCACCCCTGGAGTGTTTGTAAGCAGTGGAGTGACGAAGCATGTCCCCTCTGCTTGCCAGTCACCCAGGCAACACACATGTATATGCTGACACATAAACACAGGGAAGATATGTGGGTGGGGAGAAACCGAGTTTGAGTTGTGAAAATATTTTATGCCTTTATAATTGACTGTCACTTCAAATTTGATATTTAGAAGGATGCACAATTTCTCAGAAGTACAAAAGGAAGGGCTAGATTGGAAAATAAGGCAAATATTTCTCTGAAGCCCTTTTATAAAATGAATACCTGAAAAGGAATGGCACTGTCCACACACAGTCATGCTGGACATTGACCTTTCAAAGCCAGCTCTTGAGGCACTTTGACACGGCTAGAATGGGATACAACTGGGAAGAAAAAGCTGGACGGCTTT
>NW_007728370.1:298981-312004 GCF_000696425.1 Galeopterus variegatus
GTACCTTGATCAGAGCATCTGAGGGGCAGGCTGTTACCAGATGGGAAAGACGCGGTCAGTCGTGGTCAGATCACAGAGGGGCTTGTGGGTCTCAGTCAAGAGTTTGGGCACCACCACTGGAGTGTTTGTAAGCAGTGGAGTGATGAAGCATGTCCCCTCTGCTTGCCAGTCACCCAGGCAACACACATGTATATGCTGACACATAAACACAGGGAAGATATGTGGGTGGGGAGAAACCGAGTTTGAGTTGTGAAAATATTTTATGCCTTTATAATTGACTGTCACTTCAAATTTGATATTTAGAAGGATGCACAATTTCTCAGAAGTACAAAAGGAAGAGCTAGATTGGAAAATAAGGCAAATATTTCTCTGAAGCCCTTTTATAAAATGAATACCTGAAAAGGAATGGCACTGTCCACACAGTCATGCTGGACATTGACCTTTCAAAGCCAGCTTTTGAGGCACTTTGACACGGCTAGAATGGGATACAACTGGGAAGAAAAAGCTGGACGGCTTTCTCACTAAGCCTCCAGACTTGCGTTTCCACTGAGAAAAGGCACAACTTGGTTTAAGGAACCCAAACTAGTATTTATAAGCAGCGTGGTTTATCCACATTTGCACAGGGCACCAGGCCTCCCTCTGAGATCCAGACGAGAACCTTCAGTTTTACCCACTTGTCTTACCACAGTGGTCTCTCTTTGTCCCAGGACATTGGCACCACCCTGGAAGACCCAGCCAATGAAGGGACTTGGAGCAAATAAATGTTTTGGGGTGTTGACCTATGAAACGCTTCCAAATACTTCTTTGTTATGTGACTTTCTTTCTTTCTTTCTTTCTTTCTTTCTTTTCTTTCAAGAAAAAATTGAGAGAAAAGGGAGCTTCCAAATACTTCTTTGTTATGTGACTTTCTTTCTTTCTTTCTTTCTTTCTTTCTTTCTTTCTTTCTTTCTTTCTTTCTTTTCTTTCAAGAAAAAATTGAGAGAAAAGGGAAGATGAGTTTTATTATGACCTCTGTGATTTTATCTCATATGACTACAATTATATAATATTATTCTTGTAAAAGGACGGGGCTTTAAACACCTAGTGATTAGAGGCTTTCTCTCTGACTACAAGTAAATAGAGACTTCATTTCCACAGAGTTTCTTGTTGTTTAAAGCAAATATGTACAAAAGGCAAACACAGTTAATGTTGAAGAATGCTATGATGGACTTGACAGAGTAGTTATTAACCAAGAATACATGAAAACACGAATTACTTGTAGGTATATTTTTATTCACTTTATCATATATCCTTAGCCAACTTAAAGACATAATAAAACAAATATTAAGTAAATAGGGAGAGTATACATAACATTATAAGAGAAGCTACAATAAATAAACAAAATACTGAACTCTGAAAAATGTGGACACTTCTCATCATCATATATTTTACTTTCAAAGTGTTTCCAGAGCCATAAATCAATTAGCTTTTCAAATTTTATTTTCACCTCAGAGATATTTCTTTCGTTTGGACAGATATTGGAAGCTAGATCAATGATCAAAAATCTAAAGAATAAAAGCATGGTAGACTGAATATTCATCTCCCAAAGAGATCTGTGTTCTAATCCCTGGATCCTGTAAATGTTACTCTATAAAGCAAAAAGCGACTTTGCAAGTGTGATTAAGTTAAGGATCCCAAGACAGGGCGGCCATCCTGGATTATCTGGGTTAGTCCTAAATGCAATCACATATATCCTTACAAGACAGACACAGATGCGGGTTTCACACAGAAGAGAAGGCAATGTGGACCCCAGATTGGTGTGATGTGGCCACAATCCAGGGAATGGTGACAGCCACAAAAAGTTGGAAGAGGCAAGGAACAGATTCTTCTCTAGAGCCTCTGCAAGGACAGCGACCTGTCAGCTGACACCTTGCTTTCAGCAGGATGAAACTGATTTCAAACTTCTGGACTCTCAAACTATGAAAGCATGAGTCTCAGTGGTTCTAAGCCACCCATTTTGTGGTATTTAACTTGTTACAGTAGCTTTAAGAAACAAATACAAAAGCTATTCTGAATTAATACTCTCTGACATTCAGAGGGAGTAAAAATGACTGTGAGGGGGCCTTAGAACTTTTCTGTTTTTTTTTAAGCGAGGCAGCATTGAAAATTGTCCTCATTCTCCATCAGAGGAGTAGACCACAGTACTTATGTCACTCACTTTAGTGCACAAGACTTCTTTCAAGAAAAGCAGATAATATCCAGGTCACACCAGCTGGTAAAGCTTTTGTACTAACCATATAGGAAGCATTGACTCTTCACTTGTTGAAGGGGCTATAAACTCTGAAACATTTTTTATAAGTCAACATAATACATGCAAATGGTAAACATCAAGTAGTACAGACGGGTGTAGACTGAGTGCTAACCGGCTAGGTCCACTTCCCCAGCCTCCCCAGGCCCACTCCCGCTCAGAGACAGCCACATGAACCCCTGGGGACCTCAGTGCTTTGGATAATTTTGTCCACAACTGTGAATACCATGATTATACCTCTGTTGTTTTATTTTATCAACTTTAGGGAGGAAAAACCCTACTAACTCTCTATTAAGAAAGATGAAGATTTAACTCAGTGGTTTTCTACCTGGCTATATATTAAAATCACCCAAGGAGCTTTTAAAACATGTCTATAACTGGTCCCCATTCCCATAGATTCTGACTTAATTTGTTTTGGGTGGGACCTAAGCGTCAGTCATTGTTCATGATATTTAGGTGATTCTGATGTTAAATCAGAGCTGAGAACTAATAATTTAGCTCACATTCAGTCCCCTACATTCCTTCCGTCCTCTCTCTCAAAATTTGCTTGTTATATTATGTATTTTTTCATTTTGTGTCATTCTTATAGCTATGTGTTATTATATATCTAAATATTTATTCATTTAGTTTTTATTTTAAGTAACATATAGTCAAATATCTATTTCTTATCTGTTAACTTTGGATGCTATTTTTCTAATTCTGAACTGTCGTAGGCAGAATGCTAAGACGGCCCCCCAAATTTCTATCCTCTGGTGTGCATGCCCTGTATAAGCCCCTTCCCTGAAGTGTGGGCAGGACTTGTTACTAATCAGTTAGATTTGAATTAATAAAAAGGAGGCATCTTGGGTGGGCCTGATCTAATCAGGTGAGTCATCCAAAAGAAGGGGAAGCAACAGAGAGATGCTCTTCTGCTGGCCTGCAAGGAAGTAAACAGCCATGTTGTAAACTGCCTGTGGAATATTCCATGCGGAATACCACTCTTGTAACTATAAGAAACTGAAAGCTGCCACAGCCATTGGGCTTGGAAGAAAATCCCACCCTAGGATCGGATTGCAGCACTGGCTGACTTCTTGACTTCAGCCTGGTCAGACTCTCAGTAGAAAACTCAGCTGGTCCATGCCAAGACTTCTGTTTGACGTACAAAACCTATGAGATAATAAATGGTATAGTTTTAGGATGCTAAATTTGTGGTAATTTCTTATGTAGCAATAGAAAACTAACATATTAAAATAGAAAACTCAGCTGGTCCATGCCAAGACTTCTGTTTGACCTACAAAACCTATGAGATAATAAATGGTACAGTTTTAGGATGCTAAATTTGTGGTAATTTCTTATGTAGCAATAGAAAACTAACATATTAAACAAGCAAGATGAGGCTATAGTTACTGTTTCCTTAACATAACTTCTCTGTTCCTGAATTCTAGTTTCTATCCACTACACATTTATTTTCATGTTTTCAAAGTTAATAGCATTTGCATTTTGTTCTGTAACAGTAATAGTGCTGTAGTTATGAGGGTCTATAGCAGACTGGCTACGTTTGAACCTGGTTCTACTCAACATTAGCTAATTAAATTTGGACAAGCAATATAATCTATCTGTGACTCAGTTTCTTCATTTGTATTATAGAGGCAGAAAAACAGGCCCTACTTCATAGAGTTGCTGTGAGAAACAGATGGAAAATGCATGAGCGCATTAGAAGAGTGACTAGTACATAACAATAATTACTCAATAGTATTGCTATTTTTATTACTATTGTTGTGTCTATGTTTTTTGTGGTTTTACTATCAGTTTATTCTAAGTGTTAAAAACCAATAAGTAAATTGCATTTATGTAAATAGGACCAAGTAAATATTTTCACAGCAGTTCCAAATAGTGTGTTAGCATGAAGTTTGCTAATCTGCAGGCCCTGTCATGACTTCTGGGCTATTTGAAGAAGAGTATTTCTAGCTTCAAGGTCAAATAAATACTATTTTTTTTTATACTTCATTAATTCTCAAAAATTTGCCATATTTTAATTTATTTTTAGGTTGGACAATGACTATTGTGTACAGATTTTTTATTTTCTTTTTCTGACTAAAAAAAAAAAATTCTTTTATAATACCTCAAAATTATCCAAGTCCTTTAATAGTTCAAAAAATTTCAAGAATCCACTCTCTCTCCAGAGATATCCCTCAGCTCCAAAGTGGGCTACTTCTCTAGGCCATGAAATGGCAGTCAACCTGGGACTTTCTGGTAAATTCTTGAACTTTTTTTCTGTTTATCAGTAAAAATAAACAAGAGATAGTTTTATAAAGTACATTTCCCTGGAAAATTCTGTCAGTATTATAATCACAGACTGGTATAGTCCCATGAGGAAGAAAACCAGCTTCAAAGCCAAATACTCCTGAATCTAATTCTACCTCCACCATTTCCTCTCTGTGAGAGTTTAGGTAAATGATTAACTTTTCAGAGCCCTGGTGTCCTCATTTCTCGAATGATGATAATAGTACATGGTTGATAATTCTGTACATGGCAAATTAAGTAAGATAATGGGTGTAAAGCTCCATACATGGGAACTAGTACATAGTAAACTCTTACTAAATGGGAGCTATAGTCATTGTTAGTCAAGGATTGCAACTAATCACCCCTTCAACATTTAATTAACCCATTCAAAGAAAATTATTTATTTTTAACTGGAATATAAAACTTAAGAAAAAGCACATAAAATGTAAATGTTAAGTTTAACTAATAATAGTAAAATGAGTGCATAGATTAAAAAAAAAAAAAAAACCACAGGTTTAAAAATTGCATTTCCAGCATCCAGAAGCCCTACTGACCACTGCCCCTTTACTTCTTCTCCATCAGAAACACTTCTTCACAGTTTAAAGGTAATTGCTATCTAATTTAATTTTCTTAACTTTATATGATAAATACTTCCTCATTTTGTTTTTAGCTTTATCACCTGAAGAGGAAGACCTCCAGCAAGACTTAGATAATTTATGAGTTGCCCAAGAAAGTTTGGTGGGTTGATTCTGTATTTATTGAGAGACACAGTGTGCAGAAACTGTACAGAAAACTAATAAAGCAATATACTGTTTGCACTCCAGCAGTTTATAGTGATGAAAAATAAAGCCATGCTCCCGGCTTCCAGCTTGCCTGATGCCATTTGTGCCAATTTCTTATGAAGTTTAATAATATTTACTAGAAGCAAAAGTAATACTAAAAATTGCTATTTTTGGAATTGTCTTCAAAGCCAACCTAATACTCACATCCCATGACATGAGGAGAAAGGGAGATGGGAAGGAAAAACCAGAGAAGTGAGTAAATCTCTAGAGTAGATCTCCAAAAAAGAGTTTAAACTTAAATACTATCATTTTCTGAAACAAAGAAAGAAGAGTATGGGGGAAAGGCTGGTTAAGACAATATGGCCAAGAAAAGCACCTTCAACAAAGGTAAGATATGTTTTGAAGATTTGAGTTGATAATTTCTTCGTTACATGAGTCTCTAGTAATTTAGTCATGTTTCTCTTCCTGGTGCAGAGAGAAAGAGACATTTAAACAGAGATTTCCTTTATATATGTAAATTTCTCTTACAAAATGGTAGCTTTTCAGAGCTACTTCTGTGCAGTCAGCTTCTCCAAATAACCAGCTCAAAATAACCAATTTGCCACAGTAGCATATTTTGGGTTGGCATATTTTGGACTTCAGTAGTCATATTTTGGGGTAATGTTTCTTGAACCCTTTCAATATTACTAGCTTTATTTGAGTTGTGAGGAAGTTGAGGCAATTGCTAGGAAGTTGGAAAAACATGATCTTAAAAATGGAAAACAATGAGACTTCCATGTTACTACATCAGGAAGATATAATAACCATAAACGTAAATGCACCTAACAATAAAGTCCCCAAATGCATGAAACAAAATCTAACAGAATTGAAAGAAAATTAGACAACTCAACAGAGTTGGAGATTTTCATACCATTCTCAATAATTGATAGAAATGCTAGATAAAAAATTAGCGAGAATATAGAAGACTTTACAACACTATCAACCAATTCAACTCAGCTGTCACATAGAGACATGTAACCCAAAATGCACATTCTTTTAAAACACACAGTGTTAATCATGATAGGCCATATGTTGGACCCTAAAAGAAGTCTCAGTAAATTTCAAAGAATTAAGATTATAAAAATATACTCTCCAATAACAACAGAATTAGAAATAAATAACAGAAAGAAATCAGAGAATTTCCCAAATATTGGGAAATTAAACAACACACTTCTAAATAACTCATGTTCAAAGAAGAAATCACTCTCCAATAACAACAGAATTAGAAATAAATAACAGAAAGAAATCAGAGAAATTCCCAAATATTGGGAAATTAAACAACACACTTCTAAATAACTCATGTTCAAAGAAGAAATCACAAGAAAAATTAGAAAATATTTTAACTAAACGGAACCAAAAAATAACAACCCAAAATGTAAGGGATGCAGCTAAAGCTGTGCTTCAAGGGAAATACTTTTTATACTTTTACATGTCTATATCAGAAAAGAAGAAAGTTTCAAATCAATAACTGAAGTTTTCACTTCAATAAACTAAAACAAAAAGCAACTTTTTAATGATCAAGAAAGCTGACAAACCTTTAGCTAGACTGACCAAGACAAAAAGAGAGACGACATGAGTTTCCAAAATCAGGTATGAAAGATAGGACATCACTACCAACCCTATAGAAATGAAAAGAATAATAATGGAATATTATGAATAACTTTATGGCAATCACTTAGACAGCTTAGGTGAAATGCACAAATTCCCTCAAAGTCACAAATTACCAAATTTGACTGAGGGAGAAATAGAAAATCTGAGTATACCTATAACAAATGAATAAATTAAATTAGTGATTAAAACTCTTCCCACAAAGACATGTCCAGGCCTAGAAAGCTTCTCTGGTGAATTCTATCTAATATTTAAAGAAGTAATACCAGTCCGTCACAAATTCTTTTAGAACGTAGAAAAGAGAACACTTCCCAACTCATTCTATGAGGCCAGTATTACCCTGACACCAAAGCCAAACAAGAACATCACAAGACAACTACAGACTAATAACCTCTGTAAATGCAGACGCAATAATTACCACTGCAAATTAACAAATCAACTCCAGTAACATATAAAATAAATTGTACACAAAGACAAAGTAGGATTTATGCCAGGAATGCAAAGTTGGTTTAAAATCTGAAAATTAACCTAAAATATAAAGGACAAATGCCACATAATCATCTCAATAGACAAAACAAAAGCATTTGACAAAATCTAACTTCCATTCATGAGTAAAAACTCTCAGTAAACTAAGAATAGAAGGAAATTTTTTTAACCTGTGAACTTGGTGCTGTTTGTGCAATTCTCTAAGTTTACTACAATCATTAAATTGTGTACTTGCAATAGGTAACTTTTATTCTATGTAAATTACACTTTAGTATAGCTATTATAAAAATGTGAAAAATGGCTAAGATGCTTAATTCTTGTCAGTAGAAGTGCTATAGGCAAGAAGAACATTTTTATTATGTTCTTTTAGGAGCATAGCTCATGAGAGCTGCTCAATCAATTTTTAGTAAATTACTCAAGCTTTAAAAAACTAACTATGTTCCCTGGACTATATGACCTATAGCCTGGCATTCAAGTTGCTACATGTCCTTGTCACAACTAATTCTCTTTTAACTACTCTGTTCTCATTAAAGCATCTTTTTGTACCCACTTTCTCATCTCTGTGCCTTTGCTCACACTCTATCCTCAGCCACTAGGTGGTATTTTTGGCATGTGTAGCTTGGTTGCTGTCCAGAATGACCGCAGGGTAGTCTGAGAGAGGGAGAAACATGAAGTAAACAGGCCGTTTGTCAGCTGGGTGGTCGCAAGCTCAAGAGAGCTCTTATCAGCTATAATTAGACAACTTTAATTCACATGCATAGAATAAGTCTGTTTTTTCTCTTCCTCAGCAAAAGTTGAATATAAAGGATCTCATGGTTCAGAATTTTTCCAAAGAATGGGTTCCTTGGGCTGTGTGCACACAAAAGCCAATCTTAGGAGGGAGCGAGTGGGCAGCTGCACAAATAATGGGGCTTCATTCATTAATTCCTCAACCAATATTTATTCAGCATCTGCTCTGTGCCAAGCACTGTGCTAGGTATTGGAGGAACAGCAGTGCACAAAACAAAGTCTCTGCCCTCACAGAATGTGCGCTGTCATTGGGGGAGAAATAAATAACCAAATAAATACTGATATTTAGTTTCAGAGGGCTTTGGAAAGGCCTGAAAAGTAGGAAAGGAGAAAATGGGAACGGTGGAGGTGGCAGATTGGGGGAGAAATAAATAACCAAATAAATACTGATATTTAGTTTGAGAGGGCTTTGGAAAGGCCTGAAAAGTAGGAAAGGAGAAAATGGGAACGGTGGAGGTGGCAGTGACCATCGCATGGGGAGTGGACAGCCCAGGCTTTTTAAATAAGATGACATTCGAGTGTTTCTGAAGGAAAACAGGGAGAGAATCATGCTGCTAACATGGGAAAAAGCAACCCAGGCAGAGAGAACAGAGGCTACAGAAAACTGTAGGCGGGAGCATTCTTGGTACATTCAAGCAAGAGAAAGAAGGGCAAGTGTGTAGCTGTAGCACGGAGTGTAGCACAGAGAAGTTCAGAGAGGTAGAGGTTGTGTGGCTTGCACAGCGTAAAGGACCATGCAGGATTTTAAGGCCTTTGGATTTTGCTCTGAGTGAGACAGGAGCTATTGAAGGGTTTCAAGCAAAGAAGTGACATGATCTGACTTATGTTTTGAAGGGATTATTCTGGCTGCTGTGTTGAGATTGACTATAGTAGGGCCAAAAGAGAAGCAGGGAGACCAGTTTGGGCACTACTGCAGGAATCCAGGCAAGAGGTGATGGTGACTTAGATCAGGGTGTTAGCAATGGAAGAGATGAGAAGTGACCATATTTTGCATATATTTCTTACGAGCAGCCAAGCAGATTATCTGATGATTAGATATAGGGTGTGAGAAAGAGATGACCCAAAGAAGATTATTTATTTTAATCATTTAACAAAAGTTTATGTACTACTAATTATATGCCAGGCATTATTCCAAGTTCTTGACAAATTTGTTTAAAATTTTATTTTATTTTGTTATTATTTTTTTAAATTCTGTGATGTTGTTGCAGAGCAGTTGGGAGGGAGAGAGAGAGGGAAAGGGGAAGAAAATGGGATGGAAGAAGGCAGGAGGAGGAGGGGTGGGTTGAGGCCTGTGGCACCCCCCACATTCCCATAGGAGAGACTGGGGGGCTTCCAGCAATGGCTTGGTCATTGCCGGGCTGGGTGCAGATGTCAGGGGGGTGAGGCAAAAGCCCTCACCCACCCTACCACCCCAGCTCGGGAACCCAGGGCCCTTCTTGCTATGGCTTGGTGGTCATTGCTGGGCTCGTTGCACATGTCAGGGGTGTGTGGCTGAGGCCCTCAGCCCCCACCACCTTAGTTCAGGAGCCCAGGGCCCTTCCTGCAGCAGCTCAGTGGTCATTGATGGGCTAGTTGCTTGTGTCAGGGGGCGTGACTGATGCCTGAGGCCCCCTACCACCCCAGTTTGGGAGAGTCCAGGGCACTTCCTGTGGCAGCTCAGTGGTCATCACTGGGGTGGTTGTGCGTGTTGGGGGGTGTGGCTGAGGCCCTCGGCCCCCACCCTTGGGACTGGTTGTAGGTGTTGGGGGTGTGGCTGAGGCCCCTGGCCCTCCCCCTTTTCTGGCTTGGTAGCCCAGGGGACATCTGGTCCTTCTAGATGTTATAGGTGTTCTTTGGTGAAATGAGAACTTTACTAGTTAATATCAAACTTTGTCTCTGGTTGAAGGTATTTTGTTTTTTCTTTCAGTTCTGTGTTGGATTATTTGCTGTTCCCACCACTTAAACTCTGTGCTAGAATTAATTTGTTGTCCTTTGCTTACTTCTAAAATGGGGAACTTCCTGTGGGGACCAGTAATTGAGCTCTGTGGTTGAGCTAAATTGCTGCTTTGCTGCTGATTCCCTGGGGAAGGCTTTTTGTGCAGCTCAGGGTTTAATGGTTGACTTTATAGGTACTTCCAGGTCTAGTGAGACCTGATGCAACTGGGTTGTGTAGAAACTCCAGTCTGGGCCTGAGTCTTTTCATCAAACTGAACCCCATGCAATTCTATATTCCTGATCAGTCTCCTCTGAGTGGTCCTGTGCTGACTGGGGGGCAGATCAGCCATTCTTGCTGTGCCCCAGTGCTCCCCCAGTGGGCTCGTTTCTGCCACCACCCATGCTCCAAACACTTCCCATGGGATGGGCCATGCTCCCATCCCTTGAGATGACTCACCGGCCTCTGGCTTTCTCCTTTTTTTCAGTTGTTCTGGCTTGTCACTCCTATGTGCATCCATGAGAACCATATTCATGGTCTTGCTGGCCTGGGGGCCACTAAGGCCCTCTTCTACCCTGCTGCCTCCAAGCAGTTTCATCTGAGGGGCACGGCTGCGGTTTCTGCTGGCTCCTGCTCTGTGTGCTCACCAGCTCCAGTTTGGAAGTGGCCGGGGCTCGAAACAATCATTGGGGTTTTTTCTTTCTCTTCTCATGGCTTCTCCTGTCTTCATGCACTCCGTAGGTCTCTCCTCCTCTTCCCCTGAGCTCTAGCAGCTCCAGCTTGGCTGTTGTTGCTTTTTTGTAGTTGTAAATTGGTTGATTTGTGGGAGGGAGTGACACTGGGGACCGTCTATTCTGCCATCTTGACCGGAAGCCCTCTTGACAAATATTGACTCATTTAATCTTTGCAGTAGTCCTAAGCAATAGATACTACATTTATCCTCATTTTTCTTCCTTCAAGACTTTGGTCTGAGAAGCTGGGAGGATGGAGTTGTCATTTGCTTAGAGAGGGACGATGACATGAGGAGGAGGGTCAAGCTGATATATTAAGGCTGATACTGTGGTTGAGATGACTGAAACATCTGCATGGAGATGTCAAGCAGGCAGTTGGTTAAACAAGTCTGGAGTTAAGGAGAATGGTCTGGATTGAAGACATACACTCTGTGGTCCTCTGTGTAAAGATGGTATTTAAAGCCATGAAACCGGAAGACACCTCTAAATGAGTATAGATCCAGAGGAGGAGAGGGCCAAGGAGCAAGCCTGAGGCCATGCAACATTTAAATATGAAGGTATGAGCACAAACTATCAAAGAAGCCAGAGGAACGGCCAGAGCTTGGCATCCTGGAAGCCAAGTGGAGACTCTGGAGGAGGAAGTGAGCAACTGTATTAAACGCTACAGATCGGTCAAGTAAGACAGAACTGACGGTCTATTTTGTTCTTTGGTGAAATGAGAACTTTACTAGTTAATATCAAACATCTGCATGGAGATGTCAAGCAGGCAGTTGGTTAAACAAGTCTGGAGTTAAGGAGAATGGTCTGGATTGAAGACATACACTCTGTGGTCCTCTGTGTAAAGATGGTATTTAAAGCCATGAAACCGGAAGACACCTCTAAATGAGTATAGATCCAGAGGAGGAGAGGGCCAAGGATCAAGCCTGAGGCCATGCAACATTTAAATATGAAGGTATGAGCACAAACTATCAAAGAAACCAGAGGAACGGCCAGAGCTTGGCATCCTGGAAGCCAAGTGGAGACTCTGGAGGAGGAAGTGAGCAACTGTATTAAACGCTACAGATTGGTCAAGTAAGACAGAACTGACGGTCTATTTATTGGTACTTTAAAAACAGCTGTTTCATTGAATGGTAGAAATGAAAGTTTAAATCCGATGGGTTCAAGAAATAGGAGGAGGAGAATAGCAGATGGTGAGTAAAGATAACTTCTTTGAGGCATTTTCCATAAAAAGAAACAGAGAAATATGGCAGCAGCCAAAGAAGGATATAGGGTCAAGAGAAGACTTTTTTGTTTTATTTTGTCTTCAAGCTGGGTGAAATAACAGCATACGTGTATACTGATGAAAATGGTCAGATCGAAAAGGGAAAAGGGATTGATACAAGAGACAGGAGATTAATGTCAATGGCAGTTGACAGAGGATGATAAAGTAAAGGGCTTGGACTTAGAAGCAGAGGCGATTTATCCTCAGCAAATGGAGAGAAGGCAGGATATATGGTGACAGCTGCAGTTATGTGGGCAGATGTGTTTGACACTTGTGGAAGTTCTTTTCTGGTTGTTTCTATTTCTCAGTGAAATAGGGAAAAGGTCATAAGCTGAGAGAATAGACCAGAAGTGTTGGAGTGCTGAGGAGAGAGCAGGTGTGACATGAACATCTAGGAAAATGGGGACTATCATCCAAAACATTCAACCACAGGTCATTCCATCATTCCAGTCTCACTACTTTGGTCTAAAAAAGTTTGGTTTTGGGACCAGCCCTGTGGCTCACTCGCGAGAGTGCAGTGCTGGTAGCACCGAGGCCACGGGTTCAGATCCTATATAGGGATGGCCCATGCACTCACTGGCTGAGCGTGGTGCAGACAACACCATTCAGAGGGTTGCAATCCCCTTACCAGTCAAAAAAAAAAAAAAAAAGTTTGGTTTTGTAAAGGCCCTTACTAAAATGCAAACACTTAGAAGCCCAAGTGCTTTCAGCTTCAGGTTTGCTTGAATAACACTTTTGCATCTGAGGATGCCTGAGGTATAAGACAGCTGAGAGTAAGATCTCTCAGGTCCGGATGCTTTCACTTGATTTTTCCTGGGAAATCTAAATTCCCCTTTCTTTTATTTTTTTCAAGAACAGTTTAAATT
>NW_007728371.1:0-16763 GCF_000696425.1 Galeopterus variegatus
GAGATGGTATCTGCCTCCTGGAAACAGGGAGTTTACCTGGGGCCGAAGCCCAGGGTGTGGTCTGGTGACAGTCTGGGCGGGCTCCACTTCCCAGCCCTCCCGACACTGGCCGGGGGCTCCCCACGCCACCAGCCCCATCAGAGATCCGCGGGGGGAGTGGGATTGTAGGCCGGTCCACAGGCCCCGGGGGGCCCCGCGTTGAGGTACGCCAGTGGCCCGTCTCAGTGAGGAGCCGCGCCAAGCCAAGGGGCTGTCTCCGCCCCCACCCGAGAAAATTGAGGCAGTGCTGCTGCCGTGGCCTAGCCTGGTGTGGTAGGCGGGAGCCAGGCGGGTGGGAGCCAGGCGGGCTTTGCCCCGCAAGTGGGGCTGGACTGGGGGTGACTCACAGAGCTCACAGAGTTGGGCCGGTCCGGCGCCTTCCACTCCGTTTCTGTGTCGTCTCTGCTGACTTACTTGGCCTTTGTTGTCTCGGGCTGCTCGCTCGACCCCGCATTGCGACTTGGGCGCTCTCAGGAATCTTCTTTTGTGACGGCCCAAAAACCTCGAATCTGTAGTTGCGGTTTTGTCGTTGTAGGTTAGTTGTTCAAAGATTTATTCGTTTTTTGTTGCTCTTGGAAATGCAAATAGTACTCTGGTATCACAGCATACACTTCTCAGGGTCGCGCTGTCTCCTAGCACGGCCACTCCAGACCCGTCGCCATCTTGAGTCTCTGTTGTTTTTGCTTTCATTCCTATTTCATGGTGGCTTGTTTTCTTTTTCTTTTAATTTTTTTTATTGTTCAATAATGAAGCATTTGAATTTAATAAGGAAACATTTGAATCTAAGTGTGGGCTTATATTTTGCTTAAATTATTCTCTGATATACCTGTGGGCTTATATTTTGCTTAAATTATTCTCTGATATACCAAGGACTATATTGGGCATTTTTTCCACCAGAGAGGATTTGTAGTGGATTCTTCCTGTTCTCTGGGATGCTATCATCCTAGAACAAATTTCTCTTGTCATGAGAGATCGAAAATGTGCGGTTTTCAGGTTGAACTTTCTCAATGCTGTGCACTCAAGTTCTGTAAAAATTATATATTGTTGTGTGTCTCTGGGAAATCTACCCCCTTCCTTGTGCTAATCATTCACAAGTCTGCTCAAGTTTCAACTTGTTTGTTTGTTTCTGTTTCTAGGTCTTTAGAGATTTCTTTGTCTTCTACTGAACCTAGAAATGTTTTAAAAGGTAAGACAGTAGGCGGAATCTAGTTATATTTTAGCAGGAGGGTCACTTAAGGAACATAGTGTTTCAAACTGCCAAGTAGAAGTCTTGTGATACTTTTAATCCAATGTCTGTATCTTGAAAAATAGCATAACTTCACCCTAAAATCATAATATATACAGACTTCATAAATATTATAGCCTTTCTAATTGCATTGCCTGCTTTCAAATTTTGGACCTAAAATACTGTATGCAGTATGGTGGCTTTTTACTGTGTTATCTTACATAAGCTGGAAATAATGTTTCCCAGAATTCTCTTGTCTGAAAGATCACTTCAGTACAAGGGAAATTCACATGAGGTTTGGAAAGTGGAAGTGAAGCAATAACAATTCATAAAGTCGGTGCAGAGCCCCAGACATTATTGCAGTTCGCGAATGTTGTGGTTGATCTGCTGGCTCACCTCACTGAAGAGTGGCAGCAACCTAAAGTCAATTCCTCCAGCCCCTGTTAGATCTCATCCTTTACTTTTTCTGGAACCCAGTGCAGGCATGTGTGCAATTCTTTGCTGAGTGGCAAAGACTTCTTCTGTTCACTCACAATGTCGGAGATGGATACATTGACAGACCTGGATTGTAGATCATCCTTGTGAGTTTCAGTTTGTTCTTGTGTGTTCCATTTGTCCTGTGAGATCCAATTTATCTCTACTTACCTTCAATTTTCATTTAGTCCCCCCCCCAATTCCCAATTGCCTGCTGTACTTACTGATAGTGGCTTTAGGCTCATTACCAGAAGAGAGGCACCAGCGTATAGTAGTTCACTGTCCATAGTTGGTGACTTTGGTGAATTATATATGATCTCCCATTGTCTCCTTCAGGACTGTTTTTCCCAGACTTTCCCATTATTCCGCCAAGTCTAATTCCTATAAAAAATTTCTTATTCCATTTTGCTCTTAGTATTTCTGCTCCCCTCAGCAAACTGTAACTTATACAGGAGTGATCATTAAAATCAAGGAAATATCAAAACTTAGTTTGGCATAGCTATCGAAAAGACAAATATATTGGAATATGTAGACTTTTGTTTGTATCCTGGGTTTGCCTGCTACTTTTCCTTTCATGTTGAGCAGTTTACTGAAACTTTCAGAGGCTTGGTTGCCTAAACTTCATAACAATCTTAACTCTAAAATAAAAATTATGATGGTAGTTATAAGAACATGCATGTAGCACAGCTTCTGGGACATACTATACTCTGAATGAATGTTGCTTATTATTATTGTCCTTTATTGTTAAATAATTAGAACTTAAGAGGAACTCACTATAATATTAGCTATGCTTATTAATATGTTATCCTAGCTATGAAGTGAAATCTAAATGCCTACTTCTAGTTGCAGAATCTCCAAATCTCTTGAAGTTATCTTTAAAATTCATGTTTAAAGTATGCAATGTACATTTTCTTTTGTAAGTAAATCTAACAATAATGGCCTTTGATTCTTTTGTGTTTTGTATGTAGGCAATCATATCTTTGCAAGTTATGATAACTGTTTTAATAATCTAATCTTCGTATCTTTCTTTTTTATTTTTTCTATTCTTAGTATGTTTACTACGGCCTCCAAAAGGTTAAATAGAAGTGGAGAGAGAGGTACCCTAGCCCAGGTCCTTGAGAAAGTGGAGCTTGAGATGCTAATTTTTTTGTGAAGTGAAAGCCCACAGTGTAAGAGTGGCAAGTAAAAAGAAGTGAAGATATAAAACAAAATACAGTGTATTACAATAAGCCACAAAGAGACCTAACAGATTGCTCACTAGGTGTGTTAGGTTGGCCTGCAGAGCTGTTTCAGAGAAGGAGGAATTGCAGGTTAGAATCTTTTCCAGGAGAAAGAGGATGGAACATTTATCCAGCTCCCTCTTCTCCCTCTCTTTCTATTGGCCAAGATCCATTAATGACTGAGTTATGTTGTTACCTGGTGGCTGCTCTAGAAACCAGGCCTCATGTCCCATAGTGCTTGGTATTGTGTATAAGTCTGAAAATGGAGGGGTGCTAACCAAAAGGAAAAAAAGTCAAAGGAATTTGAGAAGCTCCATGTGGCTTGTAACCTAATAGAGCAAGCATCTTTGCTCCGTCCTTGAATTTATGGACTGATATCAACTTTTACCTTTATATTTGCTGCATGGTTCAATAGATACATCATGTCAGATTATAGAAATTCCTTTCTATTCCAAGGCAAAGTTTTTTTTTTTTTTTTTTAATAAGAATGAGTATTGGGAGAGTGACATCAACAAGACGGCAAAGCAGGAAGCCCTGACCCTCTTTTACCCAACAAACACACCAATTCAGTACATTAAATATAAATGAATGAGACTCTACCAGAGTTAAATTTATTAAATGCATTTTTGTTGTTGTTGTTGCTTGTGTTAATTATTTGGTAAGACATGATTTTGTTTTAAAGTAAAATAACTGGTCCAGAATGAGAAAGAAGAAAGTGTAGGACAAAACCTGAATGGATATAGACTATTGTATAAAGTTCACAGTGGTCAAAGCTGATTAAGATATGATAGATTTATTTATAAGTTTTAGAAAAAGAGCTTGTGTATACATTTTCCAAGTAGCATTGCTTTGCTCTTTCTAACAGATCATAAAAGGATTTTCTTTACCTTCTATGTAATTTTCCAGGAAGGCAAAGACCCTATGTCTCATCAAGATAATTTCCTGAGATTTACGTGACTTTATTATTTCCTTGATTACTTAAGAGAACAGTTTTCTTACTTTTGAAAAGCTAAGGGTTTTTTTATAATCATGTTACTTCCTATGTTTACTTAAAAAATCTTTTATAGTTATTTTGTTTAAATAGGTAGCGAAGTATTGTTTCTCAATAACTCATAATCCTGTCTTTATCAAGTATTCAAATCTCCCGACAATCTTCCATATTTTGCCTTCCTACAGTCGCATCCTAAATTATATTTTTGTGCCTAAAACTGTGTTTGGGATTTCCTAGAGGGCTTCCTGGAAAGACACATATGATTTGTTCTTCCACACTGTAAAGAGAAAGGAGCTAGAAAAAATTATTTGATATGTTGCCATTGATGAGTCATGTGGGATGTTTCCTAACTAAAAGATATGGTTAGCCTTCGATAGGTGATGTTTGTATGTGTATAATATTATGAAGCAACTATTTAATAAATTATATGCTGTACGGGAAGTTTCTAGAGATTTATCCGTTCTCTGACTGTCCATGACATGCTTCTTTTTATTATAGTTCTCTTGTTGGCTGCCTGAAATCAGTCAAAAGTACAGTGTTTTCGGTCATAATTTCACATATTTTCTAAAATGTTAACTTTGCCCCAACTTGACTTATTTGAATCTAGCCTATTCTAGGCCAGTGGTTTACAGTTGGAAATTTGAATCACTTATTGTGCAGGATGAAATGTGTTTCTTCCAAAATTCATACATTGAAGTCTTAAATCCCAGTACCTCAGAATATGATTATATATGTAAATGAGGTCTTTAATGAGGTAATTCGGTTAAAGTGTGGTTGTTAGGGTGAACCCTAATCAAACAGGACTGATATCCTTATAAAAAGAGGAAATTTGGATACAGACAAGTACAAAGGGAAGATGGTGTGAGAATACAGGGCGAAGACAGCCTCTACAAGCAAGCAGAAAGCCCTGGAAAAGATATTTACCTCAAGGCCCTCAGAAGAAACCAGTGCTACAACACCTTGACCTCAAACCTCTGGCCTCTAGAAATGTGAGAAAATAAATTTCTACTGTTTAAGCCACCTAATTTGTGGGAGGCTTTCCCACAGCAAACTAACTTACTTTCCTGTGAGGTTTTACTATTTTACAGACATTTAGGACTTACCTCAGACTTCTGAATCTCTTTACTTGATATTATTGATGTGTTCTTGGTATACCCTAACCATATGCTTGGTATATTCTTGGTATATTATGTGATGATTATTTTATATTATATCTAAAGATTTTTTATTTGAAACATTATGTTCAGTTATTTTAAAAATATAATATCTATTCTTCTGTGAAAGAAACTTTAATCATTATGTTTATAGACATCTTATCTAAAACATTTTTAGGATTGTCTTTATTACCTTTTTTGCATTCCACAAAAACAACCAAATTTCTTGTCGGTTGCATAATTCTTGTTATAGACTTTTATCAGCTCTTTTACTTTTAAAAAATATTAGTAATAGGTTGACTAGAGTCATTTTAAGTCTTTTGTTACCTGCAGAAGACGTTTTTTCTTTACTCTGATACTTCATTGAGAGCTCTTGCAACAGCATGTAGTCTGAGTGCTCAGCCTTCATTCAGCAAAGAACTACTATCTCTGAGCCCCATGGAAAAGGACTATGAAAGGTACTCTTGGGTGCAGACTTTTTATAGTATCACTTAAACAACTTTTAGACTGTACAAATTGACTGAGCCAGGATTTCCAGAACACTTGTCAAGAAGCAGATGAGGCTACTAATCAGTGGCTGAACAGAGCAGGAATTGATTACACAGGGCTTAATGAATTGATAAGGGATAATTATGGTTTTGTTTGAAATATTGTTGACTTTTTAATGTTCTATTTTCTGGATACATAAGGAAGTCCTTTCTCTTAAACCATCTACACTCATGACAATCTAGTAGATTATGCTCCTTCAGACAAAAGTGAAACATTTGTAAATGGTTTTCTCCCTGACTAATTTTTCCAGAATTTGGAAACATCATTCTTAGTAAATATGTTTAATTCCATGGCAATATAGTTATTTTCATAAGTTCAAAAATAATCTGTCCTCCTGTTAGCAGACAGACATAATGAAAAACATTTGCTATACAACCAAGGCCGAGTCTACAATGTTTATTATTCCACTTTCCTTCAGTGTCAGGTGACAACCCTTGAAACCAATGTTTCTAATATTAGTATATGTGCTGCCTCTCTACGACCTTAAATATCTGACCTTTGGCACCACCTCTTACCAGATAATTTAACTGGTTTTATAGGAACAACAGGCAGTTCTCCAGCATCTATTTCTAAGACCCTGCTTGGCTCCACCAGGAGAGGCATGCCTACCTCTAGCTGTTCGGTGATGAACAAAAATGGGGGGACTGACAAAGTTGAAATTTATCGGGGCCATGTGCTCCTGGAAGGCAGTGATGTTTGTTAGAACCCCATGTTTTGTGTTCTGGAAAATGGTTAGCCCCAAAGGATCACTATGCTCAGGCATATTCCTAAATAGGACCCACCTCTACCTTTCTCAATGACTCTCTTATTTAATTGCCTCTCTAATATCTCAGGCATCCCTCCTTTTCTTTGAGTTGTTTCTCATCAAAGAATGC
The DNA here is from genome assembly GCF_000696425.1 of Galeopterus variegatus. Lineage (NCBI taxonomy): Eukaryota > Metazoa > Chordata > Mammalia > Dermoptera > Cynocephalidae > Galeopterus > Galeopterus variegatus. The sequence continues at coordinate 6,528 of NW_007728371.1, forward strand.
TCTTCCTATTTCAAAATCTGAATAAAATTATTTCCTTAATGCATTTTGTCTTTCGCAAAACACACACACACACAACATAAAGGATGGAGGTGGGGGAGGAAATTTATTAAAGAAAAAAAAAGTGTATTTAGATATACTGATGATAGTTTTGTAAGGTTAATTGTAACATTAGTGTTGAGATAATTTCCAAAAAAGATAAAATTATGACCCTCATACAGGTATGAATATTAATGCATGCTAGATATTTTATTTAACTCATAATGAGGAAACCAGGAAAATTTTATAATGGGTTTTAAAGTAGAATTTAAAGAACAGCCTTATTTATAGATCAGAAACATTAAAATTAATGCATAAATGGAAGCAAAACTAACTTCTTCCACAGTGGGAGAGCAAAGTCAGTTGAACCGTTACCTGACAAGGCAGAGTTTATATATCTAAAGGCAAGAACTTTTTTGCTTTGCCATCAGTTATTTACAATTTTTAAATCTGTAAAAACAGTTCCCATAGAAGCAAATTACATAAAGCTGAATGTTGTGCTATGGATAATGCATAGTTTTTCATTGGAACAATAATTTTGCCTATAGTAATAACAGTCATTCAGTCATATTCACTTAGGTAATTGATATTGTTACATTTAACACAATAGATGACTCTGTGTATGTGTGAGTGTGTGTGTGTGTGTGTGTGTGTGTGTGAGGTGGACATTACATTATGAGATGGATTTTATGTTAGTTTTTTTCTCTTTTTGTTATTATGACTCCTTTCAAAGCATTGGGATGTTTATGTTAGATTTTTTCTATTACATTTTTTTTTCCTTTTTGTCTTTTTTACTGACTGGTAACGGGATCGCAACCCTCAGTGTTGCGCCCGTACCGGGGACGGGCAACGGGATCGCAACCCTCAGTGTTGTGTCTGCACCACGCTCAGCCAGTGAGCGGGAACCGGTCTCCACATGGGATCCGAACCCTCGGCAGGAGTGCCGCCACGCTCCCAAGCGGCGCACTCTCCAGTGCGCCACCGGGCCGGCCCTCTATTACATTTTTATGCTCCACTCACTGTGCAGCACTTTCAACCTCATTTTATTCTCCCTCCTCATAAACCTATTCAGACTTGAAGTTTTCTCACACACATGAAGACTTTGCAGTGCTTCGGTAGCACAGAGTCAAAGAAGCAGAGAGAGTTCCATTTTGCTTGACAAATGATGTATTGCAAGAACACACATGAGATCCATTATTGGATGATTGCTACATGACTTGTAAATCTGGGCGTATTGGGGTGGTACTTTTATTGTTAAATGGTGATAAACCCTCCTGCTGCATTGCAGGGCTTCTGTTTCATGACCGTTCTTGCTTATTATTTGAAAGCCTTTGCACAGATGAATCCATTTTCATTTAGTTAAAGGTAAAAGCTCTTGTTAAGCAATTATAGCACTTTTCTGAATTTTAATTTAAGTCAGCATTAACTAAGAATACCAGTTTTAGTAATTTGTTTTTCAAATTTATGGCAAGACTCAAGAAAGGGTCTGAGTGGTATGCATACGTCTAATATCCTTCTGCCTGAGTTCAATTCCCCGGTGTTTTTTTTTTTAGCTGTTTTTGTTTATTTATTCATTGTTTAAAAAATTCAAAGTCCATTCTGTTATTGACTTTTTTCTTTCTTGCGTGGCATTTAAATTCATATACACAGAGCTCATGAGTTTCTATGGTCACTTGGATAATGCAAAGACTAAGGGCATGGACTTTTACTTCACATCTCCACTGCTCAGTAGTTGCTTAAGTTCCTGAAGTGCTAGTTTCTTATTATGTAAAACTGGAGATAAGGCTAAAATTAGATGTTCTCTGCAGTTCTTCACATGGTTATCATAATGTACTAAATATTAAATAATTATTAGTTGTTATATTATCATAATCCTCTGCTTGCCCCTTATCCTTGTTCTTGGGCTGTTTTATATCTTTGAATGTAAAATTAGAGAATTAGTACTGCTGGGGAAAACAATAATAACACTGATAATACTAGGTAATATTTATGGGGAATTCACTATATTCAATCTACCACATTAATTATTAAGCCTGTTTTTAAAATAAGAGGTACTAGTGGCAGAGAAAGTTATTAAAAGATTGTCAGCATTTCAGGTGTTTCCTTTATTCATTCATCCAATATTTATTATCTGCTGTGTTCGTCATTCTGTTCAAGGTGCTGGAACAGCACCTTTAACAAGACCGATGAAGTCTCAGTTCTCAATAAAACTTTAATATAGAAAGACAGATCATAAACAATCAAGCAAATTAATAACCAGGGAAGCATATAAGGCAGGTATTGTAATAGAGAGTGAATTATTTATTGAAAGGCATTTTTAATTTGGTTGAAAGGGAAAGATTATCTGAATAAATGGCCTTTGAACTAAAACTTAAATGACAAAAAATGACCAACCATATGAAGATTTGGGAAAAGAGCAAAGAATTTCACAGGTACAGATGTAGTAATAAGCCTAGCAAGGTCAAGGTGCTGTTGACCTAAGACCCTTCTTTCTGGAATTTAGTGATCCAGGGCAAAGATGGGTAGAAGATGATGGTGAAGAGGCAGAAGCCAGATCACACAAGCTTTGAGGGCTCAGTAAGGAGTTTTTCTATTTCTTTTGTGTAAAAAGGGAAGTTGCTAATAGGTTTTAATTAGGGAAGCAGCATGATCTAGGGAGAATTAAATGATGTTCATGGTAGTGTCAGTGGATCGAATGGATTGAAAGGGAATACAAATAAAAACAGAAAGAACAGGCAAAGTCTATTCCAGTTGTCCAGATGGGTGGTTTAAACTCTTAAACCCAAAGGCAAAATAACATCCCTCCACCACCAAAGATGTTCACATCCTAATTCCTGGAACCTGTGAATATTTTATGTTAAACAGCAAAGAGGAGTTAAGGTTAAAGATAGAATTAAGATTGCTAATCATCTGATTTTAAGATTAGGAGATTATCCTGGATTATCTAAGATCCTTTTAAGGTCCTTCAGTGGGGAAGTGGGAGGCAGAAAAGTCAGAACGAGAGAGGTTATTCTTTCACGAGAAAGACTCAACTTGGCAAATGCTGGCTTTGAAGATGCAAGGTGGCATCTAGAGCTGAAAAAACCAAGAAAATAGATTCTTCCCTAGCACTTCCAGAAAGGAACCCAGCTGCTGACACTTTGCTCTTAGCCCAGTAAAACCCAGTTTGGACTCCTGACTTCCAGAACTATAAGATAAGCTTGTGTTTTAACTCACTAAGTATGTAGTAATTTGTTATGGTAGCAATAGGAAACTAATACGGATAGTCTGGAATTGAATGCGGACAGAGCCATAAAGAGGAGTGAAGAGTGTGGTAAAGCTTGTGTTTTAACTCACTAAGTATGTAGTAATTTGTTATGGTAGCAATAGGAAACTAGTACGGATAGTCTGGAATTGAATGCGGACAGAGCCATAAAGAGGAGTGAAGAGTGTGGTAAAGTATTCTTGAACTAGTTCTATAAAACATGCTGGTGAGCTACATAGGGTGGGGGTGGAAGAAAAATAAACACATCAAAATTTGCTTTAGGGGCCATTGGCCAAAATGGGAAAGACTGAGAGAGATATAACTTTGGATGGAAGGAAACATCAAGATGTCTGTTTCAGGCATGTTATGTTTGGCCTTGGTGACATCCTTTAGATAAGAAGATCTGCCAGTAATAAACTTTTAGGAAAACTATGAAATAACTTTGCCTTAAAAAAAATTCCAGAATTCTGGTTTAATATGGCTACACCCAGCTGTAGCCTCAGACACACAAAAAAGTCCAAAACAACAAATAGATAGTCACATACTGAACAAAGTATCTAGGAGAAAACACTGGAATTCAACGAAACAGTGAAGAAGACACCTTGATTCTCAGAAACTTCATATGACAGCATAGAAAGACAAGCGAAGTGCCTGACCAGGATCAGCTCAGATCTGGAGAGTCTCCTTACTGTGCAGAAAGGTAAGCAAAAAGCATCCCCAACAGCCTGTACTTCCACCGTGGATGCCTTCAAACCTAGCTAAAAGAGAGTCACAGAGCCCTGCCAAGCCATGAGTTCAGTGTAGGGAGCTGCTTGGAGCCCATAAGACTGCATTATTCCAGAGAAGGAGTTCATGCTGAGCATCCCTCATCCCTCGGAACTCAGGCTGCTGCAGCATGCCAGCATTTTGGGATCAGAGCCAATAACAGAGTGCAATCTTCTCTGGGGCCCAGTAGTCCCCTCGTCACAACATGACTACAGCACCCAGACCCACACAATGCCCTGCACCCCTGGGAAAGGCAGTCTAGCACATGGGGAGGCCAACCCCAAGACAAAGGGAGCCAATTCTCACACTTTCTAGAGCCTGAGAGAGGACTGAACCAGACCTTCTGATGCCACCAGAGTCTGCTCACTTCAGTGAAGTACCTGTGCACCTCTCATGGGGAAACAGAGTCCTGCTGTGGTTTCAGCAACTCCATCCAGAGTTGCCAACACGAGCTGAAGAGCTTCAGAGAGCTCCAGCATCACTCTTGGGCATGCAGGGTCCCACTGAGAGGCCCCTGTGACCTTGCACACAGTGGTCCACTTCAGCTGAGGAGGTGCAGAGCACCCCAGCATTTCTCCTGGGGCAGTGTTCCATCCATAGACCTATCAACCTCACCCAGAGTCACCCACTCCAGCTGAGTAACTTCAGGGTAGCTCAGTGTATCTCCTGGGGGTGCAGGATTCTACCCACAACCCTTGTGACCACAGCCAGAATCACTCACTTCAGCTAAGGAGCTACAGAGCATCTCAGAGAATCTCCTGGGAGCTCTGGGTCCCACCCACGGCCCCAGCAACCTTATCCAGAGTGACCCACTCCAGCTCAGAAGATGCAGAACACCCTAGCATCTCTATTGGAGGGCAGAGTCCCTCCTATGGACCCAAAGACCTTTCCTGAAACTACCCACTCCAGCTGAGGAGCTTCAGAGTTCCTGTGCACTTCACCTGGGGACACAGGATTCCAGCCACAGCTCCCAAAAGCCTGTCCAGAATCTTACATTCCATCTAAGGAGTATCACAGTGCCCCAACTCCTTTCCTTGGGGCTCTAAATTTTGCCTATGACCAGCAACCCCACCAAGTGTCACTTTTTCTAGCTGAGGAGGTGCAGAACACTACAGCCTCTCCCAGGAAACCAAGGTCCTGACCACAGCCCCAGACACTTTCCCCCAGGGTTGGCCACTCCGCTTGAGGAGGTACAGAGAGCCCCAGTGTTTCTCTCAGGGTTCCATGGCTCCATTAATTTCCCTGTCAACCCTGTCCACTTTAGCAGGGGAACAGCCAATTGCCACAACACTTCCCCTGGAATGCCAAAATCTTGACTGTGATCCCAACACTCCAATCCAGGGTTGCCTACTTCAGCTGAGGAGTAACTGAGCACACCAGCTGTATTACTACATTTCTGTTGCCTATAACAAAATATCTGGAACTGGGAATTTTGTAAGAAAATTTATTGCTTACAGTTTCAGAAGGTGGGAAGTCCAAAGTCCAGGGAACACATCTGATGAAGGTCTTCTTTAATTGTGGCTTTACAGCAATGCAGGGGTCTCACATGGCAGAAAATGGCAGAGCAGAGAGAGAGACTGTCATGTGCTTTCCTTTTAAAGCCCTCAGAAGGGCTTTAAAGCCATGCACCTGACCACCAATATTAATTCATTCCTACGGCATGGTCCTACAATCTAATCACCTCTTCAAGGCCCCTCCTTTCAATTACCATGATAGGATTTCCCAACCTCAACAGTTACAATGAGGATTAAAGTTCAATGAGGTTGGGAGAGCATCCAGTCTACAGTATTCTGCCTCTGATCTCCCAAAGCTTAACTTCTTGAATTCCAAACTCCAAAATTCAAAGTCCCATCTGTGAAATCAAAACAAGCTATTTATTTCCAAGATACAATGTTAAGACAAAATGGTAATACAAAGGGAAAATAGGACAAAAGAAAAGTGGGACAGGTCCCAAACAAGTCTAAAATCCAGAAGGATAGGCATCAAATCTCAAAACTGGTGAGTCATGTACCTTGACTTCCTGTTCGATGTCCTCAGCACTCTGGTGTGGGGGTTGGATCCCTGAGTCCTCAAGCAGCTCTATTTGTATGGATTTCCTCGTCTGAGGTGATGATTTAGCTCTCGCAGGCTGGCATGGCACTTCCCAGCCTCCACAACTATAAGCAATGTTTCATTTTCTTACAAATTACCCAGTTCATGCATTTTGTTATAAGGAACAGAAATGGACTAATACAGAAAATTCGTACCTTCACAGCCCTGGTAGCTCCATGGCAGTCCTGCTCCCATGTCTCCATTAGGTATGGCTCTGGTGGGATTTCTCTTACCCCACGTTTCTGCTTGGCATTGCTCTAGTGAAGGCTGTCTATGGCGAATCTTCCCCTGTGACAGATCCCTTCATGGGCCCCCAGCCTTTTCCATACATCCTTTGAGACAAGGGTGGATCTCGATTCCACCTTGTATTTTCCAAAGCTGTGGGTCTACCACACCTGGGGCCAATTTAGCCACAGCTGGAGCAGCCAGAGCAGCTGGGGTGCTGGTGTGGGGAGCAGCATCCTAAGGTACCCTGGGAAGTGAGCCCATGGATGGTGCCTTGGGCCTGTTCCCAAGGAACATTCCGTCTCCCTAGGCTTCTGCAATGCCTTCAGGGCCTTTCCTCCTTCTCTTGATAATCACTTTCTTTTGTAATAATCTTCTTAGCACCACTGCATTTTTCTCTTGAAAATGCTTTCTGCTTCTCTACCACATGGCCAGGCTGAAAATTTCTCAAATCTTACTCTCAGCTTTCCTTTTAATTATGCATTCTGGCTTTATGTCATGCCTGTTCTGCTGTAACTCAGTGTAGGCTGTTGCAAGTAGCAATGCACCTTCCTGAACGCTTTGCTGCTTAGAAATTTCTTCTGCCAAATACTCTGGGTCAGCACCTTTAAGTTTCACATTCCATAAAATTTTCTGGGCTTGAACAGAATGCAGCCAAGTTCCATATCAGTTCATAGCAAGGGTGATCTTCACCCCAGTTTCCAGTGAGTCCTTTCTTATTCTATCTGAGACCTCCTCGGAATGGTCTTTACAGTCCATATTCCCATAAGCATTCTGGTCACCACCATTTAACCAATTTCTTAACTTTACCTGGTTTTCTTGTCTTCTAAACTTTCACCAGCATCTAGGCTTTTTCTGGCCTCTTCCTCCAAATTCCTCCAACCTCTCCTTAACACTCAATTCCAAAGCCATTTCCATATTTTCAAATATTTGTTATAAATAATACCTCACTTCTCTGGTACCAATTTTCTGTGTCAGTCCTTTTCTGTCGCTTATAACAAAATACACAGAACAGGGTAATTTGCAATAAAATGTAACTTATTGCTTACAGTTTTGGAGGCTAGGACATCCAAAGTCCAGCGAACAATTATGGTGAGGGTCTTGGTGTTGGTGACAGTGACCCAGGGGCCTCACATGGCAGAAATAACTTATTGCTTACAGTTTTGGAGGCTAGGATATCCAAAGTCCAGCAAACAATTATGGTGAGGGTCTTGGTGTTGGTGACAGTGACCCAGGGGCCTCACATGGCAGAAAATGGCAGAGCAGGGCCGGCCCGGTGGCGCACTGCTACAGTGCACCGCTTGGGAGCGCTGTGGCGCTCCCGCCAAGGGTTCGGATCCCACATACAGACCGGTTCCCGCTCATTGGCTGAGCGAGGTGCGGGTGCGACACAGAGGGTCGCGATCCTGTTGCCGGTCCCAGTCCGGTACGGGCGCGACACTGAGGGTTGCGATACGTTGCCAGACATGAAAAAAGACAAAAAGGAAAAAAAAAAAGAAAAGAAAATGGCAGAGCAGAGATTATCCACTAAAGAGATCTAGATATGGTGACAACTCAGGAGAGAGAGAGAGAGAGAGACTCTCATGTGCTCTCCTTTAAAAGCCCTCAAAACCATGTGCCTGACCACCGTTATTAATCCATTCACTATGGCATGGTCCTACCCACCTTTCACAGAGAGAGAGACTCTCATGTGCTCTCCTTTAAAAGCCCTCAGAACCATGTGCCTGACCACCGTTATTAATCCATTCACTATGGCATGGTCCTACCCACCTTTCAATTACCATAATAGGATTTCCCTCCCTCACCAGTTACAGTGGTGATTAAAGTTCTGTGAGGTTGGGGAGGGGCATCCAATCTACAGCACCAGCCCTTCTTCCCTGGGTTCAAAGTTCTGGCTTCAGCCCCTGTGATCTCACCCAGAATCACCACTTTAGCACGAGCTGCTGAGCACCCAAGCAACTAGGACACAGAGGTGCTCACAGGCAACTTCTACATTGAAAACAGTCAAAGAAATCACAGAGACTATATTACTGCACTCACCCAGGACCAAACCTAAAGCACCCTCTCTAACCAACACTATAGAACACATCTACAGGGAAGAGTATCTCCCTTCAAAAGCTACTTCAGAAAATTAGAAGAAGAACTCTTCCACCAGATGCTGACATCAGTGTAGAAATCAAGAAACATTAAAAAACAGGAAAACCTGACACCCCCAAAGGAATACAATAATGCTCTAGAACTAGAAGTCAAAGAAAAGGAAATCTATGAAACTCTTGAAAAGGGATTCAACATAATAATCTTAAGGAAACTCAGTGAGATGCAAAAGAATACAGATAGACAATTCAATGAAATATGAAAAATGATTAATGATCTGAATATGAAATTCAAGAAAAGAATAGATATTGTATAAAAGAACCAAGCAGAAATCTTGAAACTGAAGAATTCATTAAATAAAATAAAAGATTCATCTGAGAGCCTAAGCAACAGGCTAGATCAAGCAGAAGAAACAAATTCTGAAACTAAAGACAGGTCTTTCAAAATAGCCCAGTTGGACCAAAAAAAGAAGAAAAAGAAGAAGAAAGGCTATGAAATTTATAGGGCAACTTTAATCATCCAAACTCATTCCACCATTTGCATTTTGGGTGTTCCAGAAAGGAAAGAGTAGGGAAAAGTATTGAAAACCTTTTTAACATAATAATAGCTAAAAACTTCCCTAGTTCGGGGAGAGAGATGGACTTTCAGATTCAAGAGGCTCAAAGGTTCCCAAACCAATTTAACCCAAAAGGGTCCCCTCCAAGGCACATTGTAGTGAAATTGTCAAAACTGAAAGACAAAAGACAAATAGAAGATTCTAAAAACAGCAAGAGGAAAGCATCAAGCCACCAATAAGGGAATCCTCATCAGACTAATAGCAGATTTCTCAACAGAAACCTTCCTGGCCAGATGCTATGGATTGAATGTACCCCCAAAGCTCACTGAAACTTGATCCCCATTATATCAGTGTTAAGAGAGTAGGAATTCAGACTATGGCTGTATTAAAAGGTGGGGCCTTTAAGAGGTGATTCGATTGTGATGACTATGCCCTCATGGATGGATTAGTCCATTTGTGAGTAATGAGTAAATGGTTTAGTGAGTTGTCATAAGACGGGCACTTGTGGTTTTATATAAACAGCAAGTGAGCACATTAGATGAGTCTCATCAAGTGATACCCTGGATGCCACAGGACTCTGTACAATCTCTGCATCAAGAAGAAAGACCTCACCAAATACCCCTCTGGACCTTGAACTTCCTAGCCTCCAAAATTGTAAGAATCATTACTCAGTTCCAAGTATTACGTTATAAGCAATAGAAAATGGACTAATGCACTAGGAGAGAATAGGATGATATATTTAAAGTTCTAAGAGGAAAAAAAAAAAAAAACAACCTGCCAGTCATGAATACTATACCCAGCAAAGCCATCTTTCAGAAATGAAGGAGAAGTAGTCTTTCCCACACCAAAAAAACCCAGAAAATTCATCACCACTAAACCAACCCTAAAAGAAATTTTTAAGGGAATCAAATACCTGAAAGCCAAAGGACAATAACTACCATCATGAAAACACATGAAAGAATAAAATTGGTGAAGCAGGTGTGCAAATGAGAAAAAGAAAAAAATTATATCATGTCACTACAGAAAGCCACCAAACAGCAAAGACAAATAATAAAAGAGGAGGAAAGAAATAAAAAATATACAGAACAACCATAACGCAATTAACAAAATGTCAGGTGTAAGGCCACACCTTTCATTAACAATCTTGAATGAAAATGAATTAAATTCTTCATTTAAAAATATAGACTAGCTGAATGGATTTTAAAACTAGATCCAACCATATGCT
>NW_007728371.1:17868-19442 GCF_000696425.1 Galeopterus variegatus
CCAAGGCTTTACTTCTTAGTTCTACCAAACTTTTAAAAAACATTTAATAACAATTCTTCTAAAAGTATTCCAAAAAAATCAAAGAAGAGGAAATTCTTCCAAACTCATCACCCTGATATCAAAATCACACAAGGACATAACAACAACAACAAAGAATACTTTTTCATGAGAATATTCCTCTTGAGCATAGATGCAAACATTCTTAACAAAATACAAGCAAATCAAATTCAACAGCACATTGAAAAAGGTAATACACCATGATGAAGTGGGATTTATCCCAAAGTTGCAAGGGGGTTCAACGTATGCAAATCAATAAAAGTGATATACCACATCAACAAGATAAAGGACAAAAACCATATGATCATTTCAATAAATGCAGATAAAGCTTTTGATAAAATTCAACACTGCTTTGTATTAAAAACCCTCAACAATTTAAGTATAGAAGGAAATGATCTCAACCAATAAAAGCCATATATAATAAACCCACAGCTAACATCATCCTGAACAGGGAAAAATTGAAAGTTTTTCTTCTAAGAACAGGAGCAAGACAAAGATGCCCACTTTAAACACTCTTATTCAACATAGTACTGGAAGTCCTTGCCAAGGCAATTACACAAGAGAAAGAAATAAAGGGCATCTAAATTGGAGAAGGAGAAGTCAAATTGCCCCTGTTTGCAGATGATATGATTTTATATAGAGAAAAACTTAAGGACTTCACCAAAAACTCTTAGAGCTGATAAACAAATTTAATAAAGTTGCAGCATACAAAATCAACATAGAAAATTGGTAGTGTTTCTATACCCCAACCACAAACTAGCTAAAAAAGAAATCAAGATGCAATCCCATTTACAATAGCTACCAAAAAATAAAATATCTAGGAATACATTTAACAAAGAGGTGAAATATCTTTACAACAAAAACTACAAAACACTTATGAAAAAATAATTAAACAGGATACAGAAATTGGAAAGTCATCCCATATTCACTGACTGGAAGAACTAATATTGCCAAATGACCATACTACCCAAAGCAATCTACAGATTCAGTGCAATCCCTATCAAAATACCAATTACATTCTTCACACGAATAGAGAAAATAATCCTAAAATTCATATAGAATCACAAAAGACCCCCATCAGCCAAAGTAATATTAAGCAAAAAGTACAAAGCCAGAGGCATTGCACCAACTTACTTCAAAATATACTACAGTGCTATAGGAATCAAAACAGCATGGTTCTGGCATAAGAGCAGACACATGGGCCAGTGGAACATAATAAGGAACACAGAAATAAATAAATAAATAAATAAATAAATAAATAATAACACACACACACACACACATATGTATATATAGAGAGAGACAGACAACTAACTTTTGACAAAACATGCATTGGGGAAAGGACACCATCTTCAATAAATGTGCTGGGGAAACTGGATATGCACAAGAAAAAGCTACACCCTTCTCTCTCACTATATACCAAAATCAATTCAAAATGTATTAAAGTCTTACATGTAAGACCTGAAACTATAAAACTACTAGAAGAAAACCTAGGGGAAACAATCCAAGACATTGGT
>NW_007728371.1:19849-21596 GCF_000696425.1 Galeopterus variegatus
AAGCTACACCCTTCTCTCTCACTATATACCAAAATCAATTCAAAATGTATTAAAGTCTTACATGTAAGACCTGAAACTATAAAACTACTAGAAGAAAACCTAGGGGAAACAATCCAAGACATTGGTTTGGGCAAAATTTTTATGGAGAAGACTTCTAAAGCTCACACAACAAAATAAAAAATAGACAAATGTGATTCAATCCAACTAAAAAGCTTCTGCACAGCCAAAGAAACAATGAAAGGAGTGATGAGTCATCTGGCAGAATGAGAAAAAATATTTGCAAACTATTCATTTGACAAGGGATTAATATCCAGAATAATGAAGAGCCTAACAGCAACAAAACAAAGTAAAACAAAATAATCAGATTCAAATATGGGCAAATGATCTTAGTAGACATTTCTCAAAAGAAGACACACAAATGGCCGACAAGTATATGAAAAAAAAGCTCAACACCACTAATCACAGGGAAATGCAAATCAAAAACCACAAGAAATATTATCTCATTCCAGTTAGAATGGCCATTATCAAAAAGAAAAAAGAAAACAAGTATTGGTGAGGATATGGAGAAAAGGTAACTCTTGTATGCTGTTGGTGGTAATGTAAATTAGTATAACCATTATGGAAAACAGTATGCAGATCCACCAAAAAACTAAAAATAGAACTATATATGATCTAGCTGCTGGGTATGTAAAGGAAAAAAAATCAGCATACCAAAAAAAATGTGCTCCCGCATGTTTACTGAAGCACTATTCATAATAGCCAAGATATGGAATCAATGTAGGTGTCCATGAACAGATGAATGTATAAAGAAAATGTGGTATACATACACAACAATATATACTACTCAGCCATAAAAAAGAATGTAATCCTGTCATTTGTGGCAACGTGCATAAGTCTGGAAGACATCAAGTGAAGTAAATCGGGCACAGAAATATAAATACTGCATGTTTTTCTCTCATATGTGGGAGTAAAGAAAAAAAAGGTTGAGCTTATAGAAGTAAAGAGTAGAAATGTGGTCAATAGAAGCTGGGAAGAGAAAGGGGGTAGGAGAACAAGGAGAGATTGTTTAAAATACAAAATCACAGCTAGACAGAACAAATAAGTGTTAGTGGTCTACAGTAGTGCTAGGCATCTATAATTAACAATAAATTATTGCATTTTCTCAATTGACTAGAAGAGAGAAGCTCAAAGACTCTCATCACAAAGAAATGATCAATTTTTATGATAACAAATATGCTAATTACCCTGATTTGATCATTATACATTTTTACACTTATTGAAATATGACTCCGAACCCCATAAATATGTACAATCAGTACATGTCAATTAAAAAATTAAATAATAATCTAGATATTTAGCATGATATAGACCTGGGGTTGGCAAACATTTCTGTAGAGATATTTAGCATGATATAGACCTGGGGTTAGCAAACATTTCTGTAAAAGGCTGGATATTAAATATTCTAGGCTTTGTGGGCTATATGGTCTCTGCCACAACTACTCAATGCTATTGTTGAAATGGGAAAGTAGCCCTAGACATTATGAAAATAAGTGGGCAGGCTATGTTCCAATAAAACTTTATGTAAAAAATCAGGATGGGAGACTAATTTGGCTAGTAGGGTGTAGTTGGCCAATCTTTGATATAGGCTATTAGAGCATTTATTTGAAAACTTTCATTTTCTTAAAAAAAAAAAAAAGTATACCATTTAATAGAGATGGCACTAATATCACAGGAGGAAAAAAAATTC
>NW_007728371.1:22522-23697 GCF_000696425.1 Galeopterus variegatus
AAGTAGTAGTAGGGCTAGCTAGAATTGCATATTTACTATGCTAAGAATTTTTCATGTACTATGTAACTTAAGCTTCTTAAAACCCAATGAGTTACTTATTACCATTATCCCTGATTTTACAGATGAGGTAGCTGAGGTTCAGGAGGTGAGTAAATAACCAGGGTCTAGAAAGGATGCATATTTATTGTTAAAAAATGCTTTGTTGATTATTAAATGACTTTCTTTACAGCTAGTAAGTGTCAGAGCTGGGATTTCAATCCAAATCTGCAAAATCTAAATCCAATCACTGCACTGCAGTATGTGCCAGTATTGTGAGGCCACTTGGTTGCTTATCTCTAAGAATAATGTGAGCATTTATAAGAATGTAAAAGATAAACATTTTGGAATGCTCATAGATGGTTCTGATAAAAAAAAATCTAATAAAATCTCTTTTGTAAATCACTAATCCTGAGCTCGTGTAAACGCCACATCTGAGTAGGGTATATTTTTAAATAGACCTAATTAAAACATAGTTACTTTCATACTGTATAAAGGATAAAAACACATTTACTTCCACTCTGTATAAAACACACGCAGGTCTAAGTATATTAAAATCCTAGACACTGATTAACTGTTAGAAATAAAGGGAACACATCTCAGCATGTATTGCCATTTAGTATCCTCAAATTCAATTTTCTATTTATTTCAAGAGCTACCCTACTTTAAAACATTTCCCTGCTTACCTCTTTTGTTAAAATGGAAGACATTAGTGTATTATTCAACCTTTTTAAACGCCTCTCTGAGAAGTCAATCTGTTACCAAAACACATTTCTATATTTTAAAAAATGAAACTTATAATTAAAAAGGCTGATTTTAGATTCAAGGGCAATATTAACTCAATTCTGTTCAAATATATTTACTTGCAGATGTGTCTGTGGAATCGATTCTTCTCTATTTACCTCTTAGAATACAATTGAAAGAATAATGCAATGAAGGCATACATGTTTTTAGGTGAGCAGGACTGTGATTTCTAGTTTTAAGTAAAAGTAGCAGCAAGAGAGGTGGCTGACGGGTGAGCGGTCATAGTAGATTGTAGAAATCGTCTAGTTCATGTATTTTACCTATAATATTCAGCACAAAACACACTTTTATGTGAATTTTGTATTAGGGAAAAAAATGTGAAAATCTAAAATTCA
>NW_007728371.1:25134-58490 GCF_000696425.1 Galeopterus variegatus
GGTCGAACTCGTTCTCACTCACAGTAAAGGCTCAGCAGCTTTCTAGCACTAAAACTAGCTGTAATCACACATTTTCATTTGCTACTCTCTATCACCCTGATGGCCAATTTATCCACAGTAGCATATTTACAGGCCTGTTTACAGAATTGAAATTCTTCACCAGAGCTGATACTACATTGCCTTGGAGCACTAGAGGATTTAATTGAACCAGCATGAAAGAACTGATGAATGGCTTTGCTTGCAGTGAAGAAAGTGGTGCGGGGCAGAATTTCAATGGAAGATTTTAGCCAGTACTTAGTGGCTGGGATACAAAATTGTTCACTATTGAAGTATTATCTTCTCTATTTCTCTCAAGCGTTATGTGCCTAATTATTATTTTCTTTGTCACATCCGCTTGTTTTTTTTTTCCGTTATGTTTACTGTGCCATTCACCCTCAGTTCAAGTCTACGTGGCAGGGCAAGATCAGATATAATTGCAAGCTCAGTCTTTTTATTTTACTAGGCCTCATTAAAACACCCCAGAGGAATAGTATTTTCAGATTGCTGTCACTCATGGAGTTATTGAGATGAAACATTGTAAATCAGCTGTCACCAAATTATGTATGCCTTATATACCTTGTCTTTGGATCCCACAAATGCGCACAATGCATGTGTCCTGTTATGTTCTTTTTTATGCCTATTTCCTCCATCTATTTCTCTATTTTATATGGTTTTGCATATTAAATATTTACTACTCCTTTGGACTGTTCCCTCTACCCATCCTCATGGTCACTTTCCTCCTTTACTACCATGGTTTTTTAATTTTATTTTGCTTGTCCGTGGTAATTATGTACTCCACATCTCATTAAAAGACATATTTGTACAAAGTATTTCCTTAAAATCAATAGTTTTCCAAAAATTTACTTCTAGTCTTGGGGTTTCAAAGTTTAATCATTTTACTGTTTTTTTTTTTTTTTTCTCTTTCTCCTATTTGAAGGGATTGGTTTTTGCTTAAGTTATTTTTTCTTGTTACTATGTAATAAAAGCTAAGCAAGAATTATATTTATTTTCTTTCTGTTTCATTAATATTTTGTTATTCACCTGTTACTTTTAACCTTGACTTCTCAGATGTTACTGAATGTCAAAAAGTGATTAGTGGAAGTTGTATTCTCATTTAATATGGTGAGCTACATAAATATTCTATATTTATTTGTTTTCTTCATCTTACTACAAGTGAAAATAATTTGATATTTGTATTTTCTTTCCTCTCCTACTGAATATAGTTTTCCCACTCTGCCTTTCTACTTTGATTTTCTTTTCTCTTTTGCTGGTCACCACACTCAACTATAAAAGTTTTATTTTTCTTTGGTTTAATGTTTTCAAGATTTAGTCTTTACTTTGAGTTTGTATTCCACTCCACCTTGCTTAAATGCTGTTTTGGACACATCTTCAAATTCGCCCTAATTAGTATCTGTCTGTGTCTATGTATATATGTGTATACATGTATATATGTGTGTATGTGTATATATGTGCATGTATCTTTTCTCTCTATATATGCACATATACATGAGGATACTTCAGAAAGTTCATGGAAAAATAGAATTAAAAGACAATAGAATCTTTCCATGAACTTTTTGAAGTACCCTTGTATATCTTCCCCTACCTGAATGTTTCTTGGTCAGTTACAGTTTGCTTCATCCCATTGACCTTTCTGCTTGTCTACCATCAGTTATGTCTTCTGCTTTCTCTGTTTCTTCATTTACCTGCCTACACCAGACTCCAAAAATGACTACTCTCAACTTCATTGGGCAGTCTTTGTGCCTCATTTGCTTGCATCCTACTTTTTGCATTCAGCAAACACATATTCAATCAAGACATAGTTATAGCTGAGCATATCCTCTAGCCATTTATATGGCTCGATGGACCCATATGGCTCTTTCTTTTTCCACATTTATAAAGACATTCATGTAATACTCCGGTCAACTCTAGGAATAGAGGAAAGGATAATGAAAAATGACATTATATATCGAAATTACTTTTCAAGATTATATTATATGGTTTCTTTTTCCACATTTATAAAGACATTCATGTAATACTCCGGTCAACTCTAGGAATAAAGGAAAGGATAATGAAAAATGACATTATATATCGAAATTACTTTTCAAGATTATATTATATGATGATCAGAGACTCACATTGTACATAACCTTGGGCCATAAGTTATCTGATTTATTTTGGACACACTTGCTTTTCTACCTTCCTACAATTTCCTGTACTTCTTTTTCTTCTAGGAATGAACCAGATATGAGGAATGCAAATCACCAGCTTAGGCAGAGCTGACTTTCTTCAAACCTCCTCTTGAACAAAGCTAAATGTGTATGTTCTTTCATTTGTTAATCACATTCTGAAAAGCAAGAGAGCAAGGAAATTATGTTTTTAACTGAGCAAGGAAATATTAGAGAACACATAGGCAAATATGAGGAAAATGGATAAGGGTTTCAACATGGAAAAAATTGGGAAGAAAATGCCGTGGTGATTAAATACAGAACAGAACTTTCTCCTAATTACTTCTCTCCTACCCAAACTTGCTTGCTTTTCTTATGCTTTATTTTATTTTTACTTTTGGCCTCAATGCTAAGTAATTAAGAATCAATGTACATACTTCCTCCTCAATCTTACAGTTAGCCATTAGAAAAAATTGTATTTTATACCTAAAATACACTGCCATAAGAATAAGATAGTCAGTACCACAATAACAAAAGTAGTAAAATGACCTAGCCTTAATTTCCAAGTCCCACAGAAGTGCATGGGCGGGGGCGGAGGGGTGGGTGATGAGAAAGGGATGGCAAAGGCAAACCCAAAAGAGCTCCTTATGAACTTCTGTGGGAATTTTTGGAATTAAAAATATAAAACACCTGTTTCAAAAAGATTTTGAAGTGGGAAGGGTGGCACCTAAAGTAAAGGATATGAAGCAGATGAAGTGAGTCCAGGGGAAAAACACTTTGTATAGAGCCAAGAAAGATTCCCCAGGGCATGGTAATAGAGAACTAAGTCAGCTTTAATTAAATGGGGTTACCATGAGTGATAAGAAATTATTAAAGGCACTGTGCTAGTGTGGACATTTCCTATGTCATTAAATAATTCAGCTCTACAAACATTCCATGAGTACCTATTAGAAGCTGTGCTAGGCAACAGTGCAAGGATAAATGAATCATGTGTCCTGTGCTTGAGGACTTTATAGCTTACTATGGGGTGTAAAGACATGTACACAGATAGTGAAGACTTGGCATGTTTTGACAAATACTATATTGCACATAAATTGCAGGAGATAGATTTTTTTTCCTACTGAGATAAAGAGTGAAAGCTTAAAATATGAAGTTGAATGCGAATTGACCCTTCAATGATGGATTAAGTTTTGGTGTTTGGATTGAAAGAAAGAGTATTCCAAATTAAAGGTATATAGCCAAGACAAGTAGTCAGACCCTAAGTGAATAAAGGACACACTACCTGTGGTAATGTTAGTGAAGGGTTCGTTACAATTATGCAGAAATGATAGGAGGAGTTGATTGGGACTGGATTATGACATGTTATGTATTTTACTTTATTGTGTTGGCCATAAAAAACAGGAAACATTTTTGGCCCATGGTATGACTATAACCATAGCTATGCCTTGAGAAATTAACTTAGTCATAGAGGGTATGATAAATTACATGTGGAAAGACATTAATGATGGGTTAATACAACAGTCCAAGCAAAAGATAAGAGGAATAATATTAATTTTTTAAAATGGAAACAATTAGAGTTTTAGAGAATGCAGAATTGTTCGAGAATTGAATATATAGAAGAAGTAAGATAATGGGAAAATGACTCACTGTGACCAAGTTTCAATGGTTTAAAAGATGTAGTTCTCAATTAGAGATGCAGACACAAAGGAAGAAGAATGTGTGGTTTGGATACAGTATATAATGAGATATTTTAATACATCCCTAATTAAGGTCAGATATTCCCAGGCTCTCATTTAAACAAAATTGTTACTTGAAACCACTTAATTGTTTTAGCTTCTGTTTTGTTTTTGGCACCATATAAGGACCAATAAATATAAAATGTAATTGGCAAAATTCTGGCCATTTAACAGGTAAATAATAAATGGATACCATACAACATCAAAAGTATCTTAATTCTACGTTGAGTAAAATGTATTGTCTTTTGTTGATTTTTATTATGCATGTTGAGAATAATATAAAATTATTGTTTCAAAATTCTAATATAGGTGAGTATATACCTAACAATACATTTTCCACAATTTAGAAACAATAGATTTCTATAAATCACCATTTAAATACAAATTTTTCAGTTAAATAAGTTATTTAAATACAAACATAAAACAATAAAAATACCAGATAAACCTTTAAAATGTTAGTAGGTTGTATTACAACTTTGGTGTCCAAGAAGATCATTACAAACTGTGATGCCAAAGCGATACACCAGAAAGGAAACATTTAAAAAAATTAGATGGTACACAAACTAGCAGGAGGTTAGAAAATTATAAAAAGGTTAAATTATAGGCAAAAACATAAAAATATATGCAACTTTTAATGATGGCTTAATATCCTTCATACTTGCTAGGCTCCTATAAATTACTAAGATGAAATTAATAACCCTTTGTAAATGGAAAAAAAATGGTAACTGGTAAAAGACTTCCATATATATATGAGAAAAGTTTAGTTGTTTTCATATTACACACAGCTATTAATTTCCTCACAAGGCAGAAACAATAAAGTTATTTCCATTCTGAAAAGGAAATCAATTTTGCAACCAAAAATTCAGTTGAAAAATTAACACTCCCTAATTGATAATTGATGCATACTTGTCAAATGTTAAAAATAGAAAATACAAATATATGAAGCAAATAGTTTCATAGAAAAAAGTAAAATAAAAAATTTAGGATATGAAAGTTTATTTTTTGTTTTTGTTTTTATTTTTTAAATCCTAATAATTAAATTGAAATATTTTTAAAGTTGAATATGCCAAATTACTGCTTTAATTTAATATTTTATTTACAAGTATATAAATGTCGTCTGTGTGGGTCCTAGTACCAATTCCTGTGGGAGAATACCCAGAATAATATCTTAATATAATTTGTGTATATTTTACATAGACTTCATGCAATTTTGTTTTTTTGAAAGAAGGTGGGTATATTTTAAACTTTAATAGAAGTTTACCTAGAAAATCACAGATGTGTTGGGAGCCCATTCAAATCATGATCATGAAGTCATGTGAGAAATAAAACCATTTTCTATTCAAGATAAGAAGAAAATTTGAAAAATCTTTGAGCATTTCTTGGCTGAACTGCACATACCAAGTGATATGGCAAATTGAAATAATTAAAGACTCCATATGTATTTGTCTGAAAGGCACATGACTGAGATGAAACATTTGCAATAGTTTGGGGGCTGAATTATCTCACATTTTTGTTTCATGTTTTTATTCAGGTCACTACATGAAGCAAAACACTTTCTTGTGGTGAAGCAATATAGTACTGTTTGGAAAATATGTGACTCATCAAGATCCAGTCTTGAAAGGGAAAACAGAAGGGGACAATGCCTTGAATAGAATAGCTCCCAACAGATGCATGTATTAGTTACTAGTGAGCCATTGAACAATGTGTCAAGATGCAAAACAGCTCTCTTACAGCTGTACCATATGCATGGCTGAAATACAAAATCCAGAGCAGAAGCTGCTTCAAACCAGTGGAGGCTGAGTATACACAGAGCACACTTTTATTGGAGTGCCATCACCAGCCCTGTTAGTGTTGGAGTGAGCAGGACTGAAGCCATGTTAGGACTTAAAACCACCTGGGCTTTAGGCAAATTTTAAAGACAGTTTTCTTCTTTGTTTGTTTGTTTGTTAATAGCATGCATTTCTCTGAGTTCCCTCTTTTCCCATGGTTGTTTGTTATTTGGAACTTTGGTTAAGGGGCAAGATGACATTATTTATATAAATGTAAAATTGTTTTCCAGTCAGCCTGGAGCTGCAGACTTGCAATTAGACATGTACTATCAAGACCCTGAGAAACCAAGGAAGACATCAATAAAGCTATGGCAATTCTACCCCTTGGTGTTGAATCCTAAGATAACACCAAGGACGGAAACAGAAACCAGACAGAGCCTTGGCAAGACCTTGCACCTGGATCCTTGCACAGAGCCCCACAGCTCACGTCCTCTTCTGTCCTGATTTTCACTTCCCACGTTCCATTCCCTCAACTTCCTCTTTAAAAATCCTTTAGCAAATCTGAGTCTTGGAGATCATTTTATTCCGGTCATTCTCCTTCAGGTTTACTGGAGAGCTGGGTTAACCTAACATCTCTCCTCAGGTTACTAGTATTGCTGAATAAAAGCTGACTTCCATTTTCACCAACTTTTGACTTTTAAGTTGTTTGTTTTTATTTGGGGGCAGGCAGCTGCACTTGATTTCAGTAACAAGATTTTGGCAAGCCTTAGCCAGGAGCTGAATGCCCTGGGGTAACAGATTTTGGCGAGTCAAGCCAGTGTATTTGTCTGAGGCAGGGAGCCTGATTTGGGCCTGGTAACATCAGGACATAGAAACTAAAGGCCAGGCCAGACCAGACCTTGACATATGGACCAAGATATGTGAAGGACTAGGACAAAACCTCACTCTCCTGTGTGTGGAAAACTGTATAGCTAAAATAGGCTGCCTTTAAGAGTAGTGAGTTTGCTTTATTTTGGCCTGTGCTCTGAAGTGCTAGAGTTTGGTTGTGTGAGGGCCCAGAAGTGACTCCAGGTGGTTCAGGCTCAAGGGAAAGGGGATGAAACTCTCCAAAATCCCTTCTTCTTTCAATAAGAGAGATTTCAGTCTTCAATCTTTGTTCCATATTTGGTTTCTTTAAATATTTTGTTTGAAGAAAGGCTTCAGAGGTTATGCTTTTTTTCTTTGCAAGTACTAATTTAAACAGCATAATGCTGTGAAACTCAATTCTAGATATTAAAATGTAAAGAGGTATATTTTCTAATTTATTTATATTTCACTTTTTTTCTTTGCAAGTACTAATTTAAACAGCATAATGCTATGAAACTCAATTCTAGATATTAAAATGTAAAGAGGTATATTTTCTAATTTATTTATATTTCACAAAACTGGGACTGTGAATTCTTTGGAGAGACAAATTAACAAGACCAAGAGCAAAGTTATTCCTGATATCCTTGCACAATATTGTACTTTTTAAATGCTTATAATTTTGTAAAAGGAAGAAAGAAGTTACTATCAACTTGCAGGATATTTTTCCCCTGAAAGTAGAAAATTATATACAGAACTAAAAAAAGAAGCCTAAAACACTTGATATTTGTCTCTTTTCTCAAAAGTAAGTGATAGAATCTCTAAATTTTTACTCCATGAACACTTTCCAGCTCCTGTTTATCAATTACAGTTTTTCTTTTTTGTTTTTTTCCTTTTTTGTCTTTTTTACTGACCGGTAACGGGATCGCAACCCTCGGTGTCGCGCCCGTACCGGGGACCGGCAACGAGATTGCAACCCTCGGTGTTGCGCCCGCACCGCGCTCAACCAGTGAGCGGGAACTGGTCTCCACATGGGATCCGAACCCTCGGCAGGAGCGCCTCCGCACTCCTAAGCGGCGCACTCTCCAGTGCACCACCAGGCTGGCCCATCAATTACAGTTTTTCATTTGACTATCTTGTTTTCCTTCTTCCTAAATGAGCACTTCTACAGATATGTGGCAGAGTACTGTGGAAAGATAAAACCAGAAAAATATTTGGTCTCACAAAAGAATGACTAGTAATTTAAGACAGATTTGTAAATATGGAGCATAAAATATTTAGACATCATAGAGGGTCATAATTATTCCTCATTATCCATTTTGTTCATTACGCAAAGCTACACTCATAGTTTGATCTTTTTTCCTTTGTATATATTTAATATGTTCTATTAGTCTATTTCTGTTGCTTACAACATAAATACCTGAAACTGGGTGATTTATAAAGAAAACAAAATTTATTGTTTTCAGTTTCAGAGGTTGGGAAATCTAAAGTCCAGGGAATACATCTGGTGAAGGCCTTGGAGATGGTAACAGTGACCCAGGGATCTCACATGGAAGAAATAGCAGGCAGAGAGAGAGATTCTCATGTACTCTCATTTTAAAGCTCTCCATACCCATCAACTAGGGCATGGTCCTTACAATCTAATCACATCTTCAAGGCCCCACCTTTCAATTATCATAATAGGATTCCTCACCCTCAACAGTTATAGTGGGGATTAAGCTTCAATGAGTTTGTGGCGGGGGGGCATCCAATCTATAGCATGTGTATGACATGACCTTTTGAGATCTATCTATCTATAGATAGATAGATATAAATGATTACCACAATTAAGCAAATTAGCCTATCCATCACCTTTCATATTTACTGTGTGTGTGTGTGTGTATGTGTGTGTGCGCGCGCATGCGCGCACGTTCGCATATGAGATAAGTGCACCTAAAATCTATTCTCTTAGCAACTTTTCAGTATACAATACAATATTAACTATAGTCCCCATGCTATATATTAGATCTTCTAGACATTCATCCTACATAACAAGTTTGCACTTTTACCTACTTCTCTTCATTTCCTCCCGCTTCCTGCCCCTGATAGCCATCTTTCTACTCTCTGTTTCTATATATTTGACACTTCTTTAGATTCCACATATAAGTGAGATTACACACTATTGTCCTTTCTTTGTCTGGCTTATTTTGCTTAGCATAATATCCTCCAGGTTTTTCCATGTTGTTGCAAATGGTAGTATCTGTTTCTTTTTTAAGACTGAATAATATTTCATTGCGTGTGTGTTTACACACATATACACACACAGAAGGGTACTTCAAAAAGCTCATGGAAAGATACGTATTATTTTTTAATTCTGTTTTTCCATGAACTTTTTGAAGTATCCTCATATATGTGAATAATTCTTCAGTGAAGATGGGGCCACAGATATCTCTATAAGGTTACACTGGTTTCATTTCCTTTGGATATATACCTAGCAGAGGGACTAGTGGGTTATATGGTAGTTCTATTATTAATTTTTTGAGAAAGTGTCATACAATTTTACATAATAGCTCTATCAATTTACATTATCACCAACAGTGTACAAGGGTCTCCTTTTCTTCATTTCCTCAGCAGCACCTCTAATCTCTTGTCTTTTTGATAACAGCTATTCAAGCATGTGTGACTTGGTATCTCATTGAGGTTTAGATTTGCATTTCCTTGATGATTCATGATGTTGAGCACCTTTTTACATATCTGTTGGCCATTTTTATATCCTTTTAGGAAAAAAGTTTATTCAGGTCCTTTGCCTATGTTTTCATTGGGTTATGTATTTATTTTTGCTATTGAGTTGTATGAGTTCCTTACATACTTTAGCTATCAAACCTCTTTCAGACCATATCTTACCCCTTATCTTACATCGTACACAAAGATCAACCCCAAATGGGTAAAGACCTCAACAAAAGACCTGAAACACTAAAACTCCTAAAAGAAAATATAAGGAAAGACTCCTTGACATTGGTTTTAACAATTATTTTTTGGATATCACACCAAAAGCTCAAGCAAGAAAAGCAAAGCTAAATAAGGTCGACTGCCTCAAACTAAGAAGCTCTGCACTAAAAAGCAAAGGAAACAATCAACAAAATGAATAGGCAGCCATAGTTTGCCAACCATTTGATCTCAAATGTAGGGGAGAAAGTAGAAACCTAGAAGGAGTCACTGGGAATGATGTGCATTTCTAAGTGCATGCACAAGGCGGTTTTAGAAGGCATGTATACACACTCTTAGGAGGAAAAGTCAATAGATGAGGTCTCTGTTGTAATCGCTGTAATCCCATGACTAAACAGGTGCCCTCCAGACCCAATTTTCTGCCAAAGTATTTCTGGTGTGAGAAAATTAGTATTACTAAGATAGAAATAGAGGAGATTATTATACCTTTTTCAAAAAAAGCATATAGTATGTTGAATGCATATTCAAATACGGGTGAGTGAAAGAAATGGAAAGAACATCTATTCTGTACCTACTCTGTGCCAGATACTTCTCAACTCAGTTATCACATCTAATTTTCATAACAGTTCTATGAGATGTGTTATTGTCACTAATTTACAGATCAAGGCATCAAATCCCAGAGAAGTATGTTGTCCACTGGCACACAGTGCAGAAGAAGCAATATTCAGACTTAAGCCCAGAACTTGCGAATAGAAGGTTCATGTTTTACATGAATTCCAATGACAGTCAAAACTAAAGTCCAACTAAAAACAAGAAAACCTCTATTAGTAGATGATTCAGGCACTGTTAATGGCTAGTGGTAAGTACGTTTTGGTGCTGGAGGTATCCCTCTAGTCATGATATATACTTTTTCATCTCCCCGACCCATGTACCATATCACTCTGAGAGGAATATGTGTTCACAGCAGAACTGGAAATGGTGTACACTCCCTAGAAACCATCCACTAAAATTTTGCAAAGTCTCAGGAAAGAGAAAAGTTGAAATGATATATTGTACCTATTGCTCTTTTCTTAAATTAAACTTATACATGATTGGTAGGTAAGAAATAGAAGGGGGGGAAAAAAAGAGGTTTTAGGCTTCTACCAGGACATGATTACCTAAAGCTTAGTGATTCTCTCTCTGGTACAAAATTGAGCTGACATACTTTCATTATATATAATAATTTCCTTAAATTAAAAAAATAAAAGAAGTTTATGCAGTTCCAAATTGCTTTCCTAAGTGTTTTCATCTTGAGAACAGCAGGTGAATATGAACACGTTCAAACCTATTTTTATTTTCCAGTAAATCCCAAATGCCTTAGCTTTGCAAACTAATAGCATCTGAAAACATGCTGATCTTGGCAGTAAGGAGAGCCCTGAGAAAGACCAGGCTGAGTGAAGAATTTAGCTTTGGGTATTTATGAGGAAATTTAAAAGCAATCAACGTGAATATGAAAGCTTTGCGGTTCACCTCTTCTTTATTTCAAAATTTGACAGAGTGCATACTAAATGAATTAACTTCAAGTTCTTTTTAGCCTAGATTAAAATGCATTTCAAACTAAAACAAGTTGAAGTGATATAACAACAAGCAACAGGTATACCCAGTGCAATAAAGAAATATATAAAATTTGGTCATCCAAATATATGTTATATATATATATGAACACACACTAGTATATATATAAACTTAAATCAGCCATGACTAATATGGAACACTGTGGAAATAATCCAAAGCCATATATATATATATGTTATATATAAACTTAAATCAGCCATGACTAATATGAAACACTGTGGAAATAATCCAAAGCCATTCCCTCTATAAATGTGACAGTCTAACTTCTAGATTCATACCATTTTGTTGAGACTGTGTTCCTTAGATTTTGTGACTCTGAGAAAAACTTATCTTCCAAAGAAAAATAAATGATTTTCTGTCCTTTCAAGTATGTTACAAAAAATAGGTGTCATTGTGATTGAACACTTTTTCCTCATTTTGATGTTTCCTTGTTTAATTATTTGGGTACAAGAAAACTTCTTGTAATTACAATATAAATAATGGATTTTTAGAATGGTACTAATTTCCCATTGGCTGTTTAATGAATGATTGATATTGCTGGTTTTGGTTTTATATGTAGCTTGAGGCATTGAAATTCTATACCCTTGCTATACTAGGAATAATTCTTGCACTAAAAATAACACATTACTCTTAGATAGCAGGGGCAATATATGTTTGACATATTTTTATACTCATAGTAATGAACCTTTCAATGAAAATTCCTTTACCTATGACAAAAATGACAATGATAATAAAAATGAAATTTCTCTGTGGAAGAGTCATATGAGCTTTTAGAAATGGATATATGTTTTTAATAAAATATAAATGGTTAGAGTAAGTAAAATTATAAAAACCCATAAGGATAATTGCAGGGTTCCCCGACTGAAAATCACGGTTTCTTTATCCTTCTGTGACCCAGTCAGTTTCAGGTTCCTCCTGGAAGGCATGAAACCAAACCTGTTCTTCAACATCCCCAGGCACTGATAAAGGTATTAGGCTGTCTCCCACAATAGTGAAAGAAACTGGACCCAGCCCTTAGCCAAAGTCCTTAAACCCTCATGTAAACTCCACACCCTGACCCCCTTGCTGCAGAGGTACCTAAGTAGAACGTCCCTTTTCTCTTGCTATCCATCGCAAGGATACACTGCAGCACTCTGAACATGTATGTTCCCTTGATAAATGATTTAGACTGTTCACCCTCACTTAAGTGCTTCTTTCTTTGGAATCCCAAACAGGCCTCATCTCAGGACAATTTGGGGCACTCTCTCCTGGAAGTGCTCCTGCCACTGCTTTTGGGGAGATTCCAGCCACAAGCTCAGCGAGATGAAACAGTCATAATAAGCAAATTCAACACCAAATGGTAGACAGCATGGAGACATTTCAAGTAAGACATTGGAGTCTCTTTCTTCAAACTCCATTTGGGGCATATTTGGGCACGGGTATAGAGAAAAGTGGGGACTGATCTTAGCTCACTGCTTGTATTTCAGAGGCTTGAGGCTGCTCCTTACTTTTCATACAGCTGACAGTGGAATGAGCCATGACCTGAACAGAGTGACCTCAGAAGCCAGGGAGAACTTAGAGCTCACAGTGCTGCTCCAAACAGAAGTTTCATTTCTTATTATCTTATTATCTTATCTTGTCAAGGAGAAATGGACCTCCCTTCGTATCGTTCCCTGCCACAGTCAAAAATATGCTAAAAATATGCTGCCTCTACTACCTATAAGTAACACATTAATGTTTATAAAGAGATTATTCATAGCATAGCAATGAGAAAAAAATTAGTGCACCATGCTACATATGAGGCAAAAAACAGCAAAATCAATCATCCGTTCAATAGACCAATGATAAATTAGGTTTACTTTAAAATCCATTATTTAGGCTGCAACTTCAAGAAAATTTCTTGGAAAAATTGCAAAGGAAATTTCTTGCATCCAAATAATTGTACAAGAAATGAGTCCATGGGAGTATATAGAGACCAAAGAAAGGTACGTAATATTTGCCTTTGGGACATTCAGGTTGACATTTGCAAATGACTGTGGGCATTCACTTATAGAACTCAAAATTCAGTTCAACGTTCAGTTAACAAACATAATTGAATGTCAGAAATGTGCCTGGCATTCTGAAGGACACTATGACACACTGGTGAATTGAACAGACTTGGAACCCTATATTGTTTGCAGATTAGTGGTGAAGACAGGATATTGAACACATAATCTGAGAAAAGAACTTCAATTTTCTTAGATAATTATAAATTGTCAAAAGGCTGACAGAATTGTGAACTACTTTACAATTTTACTTCATCTGGGAAATAAAAGAAAACATATCTCTGAGGCTCTGAAATTTATGGTGGGACCAGAAAGAGGGAAATGTAGGCTAGTAGTGTTGATTTGTGTGTTAGATGGTGAGGTCTCAGTCATATATGTGATTGCCTAGTAGTGATGTTCAGAGTGAGAACTAGAAAGGGCTCATAACAGAGTTTATGACTAATAATAGTATTGTATGTCGGACAGAAAGTGAGTGTAGATCAAATATGCCTTATAATCTAGGATAAACAGTCAGAAGTATAAAGCCAGGAGTAGAATTATAAAAGAAGGAAGGAGTCGATAAGGAGTGGAGTAACCAAATATAACTAAAATAAAAACTGAAAAGAAGCCATTGGATTTTACAAATAAATGATGAATTGGTATTAGTTCCTCTTTAAAGGTTTGTTTTTTTTTGGGAGATTGCTGATTACTGCTTCAATCATTGCTTGTAATTGGTCTGTTCAGGTTTTCTATTTCTTTTTGGTTTACTCTTGGTAGTTTGTGTGTGTCCAGAAGTTTATCCATTTCCTCCAGATTTTCATGGGAGATTGCTGATTACTGCTTCAATCATTGCTTGTAATTGGTCTGTTCAGGTTTTCTATTTCTTCTTGGTTTACTCTTGGTAGTTTGTGTGTGTCCAGAAGTTTATCCATTTCCTCCAGATTTTCAAATTTGTTGGCTTGTAGTTGTTCTAACAGTCTCTAATAATTTTTTGTATTTCTGTGGTATCAGTTGTAATGTCTTCTTTATCAATTCTAATTTTTGTTATTTGGCTCTTCTCTCTTCTTTTTTTAGTTAGCCTAGCTAATGGTTTGTCTTATTTATTTTCTTGAAAAACCAACTTTTTGTTTCATTGCCTTTTGTATTATGTTTTGTTTTTCTATTTCATTTAGTTCTGCTCTGATCTTAATTACTTCTTTTCATCTACTAATTTTGAGATTGTATTATTCTCATTTTTCTTGTTCTTTGAAGTGTAGCATTAGGTTGTTTATTTGAAATCTTTCTATTCTTTTGATGCAAGCATTCATTGCAATAACCTTCTCTCTTAGTAATTCTTTTGCAATGTCCCATAGGTTTTGGTATGACAGTCTTATCCCTACAGGAATTCCAGCAACAGCTGTGCTGTACTCCCTTGACAAAGTACATCCTTGACCATGTTTTCTCTCCCAGAGTGTGACACTCCCTCACACTGAACATCTGCTGGGTCAAATCTCTATCTCAGATGTCTGACATCAGCTATGCGGTTTTACCTAGAGGGCCAAGCACCATCCCTGCAGGTCCCCCTGAATTCTAGGTTCTGGTCATGACATTTTTTCCTCTGTGTTCCCCCAGATGTACTAGCGGTAGATGTTTCATGCAATACCCTAGATGAATTCAGCATCCTTTTTGCTCTTTCAGCCTCATAACATTTCTGTAACCAATTCTGTATGTAAAATCTCCTATTTTTGATATATCCAATGGAGCTTATTTTCCTAAATGTATCTACAATACTAGGTACTGGACTACCAAAGTAGTACTAGATTACTTGACACCGGGAGTAGTCCCAGGCAGACAGACACTTCAGTACAGGATTCTAGTACTGGTTTGTTTATGTCTTTGACCTGGTGACAAAGATCAGTTTTGTCTCTGCCTGTTGCCAATAAAAAATAGTATTCTGGTACACTCTGACATGCAGTGGCATCACAGTTAATTAAATTACCACCATAAATTGTTTGGAGTGAAATATCTATTAAAATCAAAATTTTGAGAAAACGAGTGGCCCCTGAACTTGACTACAATGGTAGGAATTCTTATGGTAAAGACTGTGAGGCTGTACCTACACTGGAGAGTTTTAAAAAAGAAAATGAGAAACCAGGGGATTTAAATTCTCTTTTAATGTCATATCATAGAACCACAGAAATTCTATGACAACCTTTAATTAATCTCTAATTTTTTGTAGCCATAGTGAATACATAGCTAAAAATATCAAACCGATATTTTAAATATGTACATTACAAAAATTAAACATATTTCTTTTGTGAAAATGGATGCATTGAATAGGAAGTAATGGAATCTTGAGGCTTGGACTAATGATACATACTCGTATGAGAGTAAAACTGAGAATCTTGAACTGCTAAGCCTCCCTGATGTGCCCTTTCTGACAGAAGCAGCACAGCCCATTCTCACTTAAATATGGGTTCTAGTCTTGCTTTCTAAAGATCCTACTATCAAAGGGATATCTCTCTCACTCCCCTCTCCTCTCCCCCCTCTCCGCTCTCCCCTCTCTCTCCCCTCTCCTGGAGCTGGGACACCAATTTTCTCCTGTCCTTGGACATCAAAACTCCAGGTTCTCTGGCCTTCAAACCCTGGGACTTCACCAACAGCTCTCCAGGTTATTAGTCCAAGGCCTGAGGCCCAAGAATCTTACCATTAGCTCCCTGGTTCTCAGTCATTCAGATTTGGAATGAGCCACACTACTGGTTTCCCTAGTTCTCCAGCTTGAATATTTGAATATAGCTTAGTGTGGGAGTTCTTTTTTTTTTTTTTTTTTTTTTTTTTTTTTTTGTTTTGTTTTGTTTTGTTTTGTCTTTTTTGAGACCGGCCACACCATGCTCAGCCAGTGAGCACTGTGAGCGCACCGGTCATCCCTATATAGGATCCAAACCCGCGGCGGGAGCACTACTGCGCTCCCAGTGCCGCACTCTTCCGAGTGAACCACGGGCTCAGCCCCTGATGGAGTTTTTGGAATGGCTTATCTCGTGAAGATGACAGGGGTGTCCCGAGTGCGCCACAGGCTCGGCCCAGGAGTTCTAAACCTCCATAATTGCATGAGCCAATTCCCCTAATAAATCTCTTCTTGTCTATCTGTCTATCTATCTATCTATCTAACTATCTATCCATCTATCTATCTACTATCTCCTATCTGTTCTATTTCTCTGGAGAACCTTGTTTAATACATGTGAGTTAGTCCAAGCAAGAATAAATGTTTATTTGATCAGCTCAGATATAAGGACACATGAACAGGTATTTTAGATTTAATGAGAATGTAGGAGTGCAGAAGTGGATTTTACCATATGCATTCTGCATATCACTCCCTGAAGGAGATCAGAAATGAGGGGCTAGGGGCATCTTTGAAAAACCCTGGGGTAGCTGTCCTCTGTAGGCTAAGGATAATAGTGAGAGTTGCTGCATTGAGATGAGCTCCCTGGTTTCAATTAGGATGATAGGAACCCAACTGATTAATATACAAAATGTCTAGTGGAATACCTGTCATATAGCACATTATAAATGTTAACTAACATTAATCTTATATTTTTTGTCCCATGGTTGAAGAATATCACCTTCCATTATGCTTGCATGAATGCTATTGTGGTCCAGTATTACTACCAGTAGTAAAGATATTTTATGGGATATATAATGTACTTTACATAAATCAAATTATGCATCTGTATACTCTTAGCATTCCCAGTTAAAAAAATGAGAAATATTTTTTACCACCCTTAGGTAAAACAACTAAATGTTTGGCTATATCTTTTCTTTTCTATGTTCCTATGTCTTGTCAAAGGAAAAGCTTTTCAATACACAACTGGCAATCATTTATATGACTGGCTGAATTTCCTGCATTCATTTAAGGACAAAGACCTCTATTGTGTCTGTCTATATCAATGGTCACAATGGGGGCATCTTGAAGATTTGTGAAGATATTGTTGGTTGTTACAGTGATGGAAATGAAGTGCTACTGGCCTTTAGTGGGTAAGGGCTGGGGATCCTATACTTCCTGTATAGCAGAAAACTCTTCTGGCCAGTATTGTTTTCGATATCCTGCCATATGAAACCTAATACAAATATAAATCAGTAATACATAATTTCTAAGAAGTTTTTTTTAAAAAATTCCAAGACTAGGGGAAGTTTATTATGAAGAGGAAAGCTTAAGTGTATTGAAGGTTTAAATTTTGAGAAGACTTTTTCTGTTATTGAATAATTCATTACTTTGAAGAATGCTGTTTATTCTTATCATTACCAATTAAATAAAAATTTAAAAGATTGTACTAGTATAGTTAATACAAGATCAACAAATACTATTTAACAGAGAAATATGCTTCTTTTACCAAACTTAAAATCAAATATCTATGCATCTGACAATGGATTAATATCCATAATATACAAGGAACTCAAGCAATTACACAGTAAAAAAACAAACCAATTAAAAATGTGCAAAGGAGCTCAATAGATATTTTTCAAAGGAAGACATACAAATGGCCAACAGGTACATGAAAAAGTGCTCAACATCACTAGTCATCAGGGAAATGCAAATTAAAACTACATTGAGATACCACCTCACCCCAGTTAGACTGGCTATAATCAAAAAGGTGGTGAATAACAAATGCTGACGAGGGTGTGGAGAGAAGGGAATACTCCTGCACTGTTGGTGGGACTGTAAATTAGTACAAACACTATGGAAAACAGTATGGAAGTTTCTCAAACAACTACAGGTAGATCTTCCATACGATCCAGCAATCCCACTTCTGGGTGTATACACAGAGTAATGGAAATCATCATGTCGAAGGGATACCTGCACCCCCATGTTCATCACAGCTCGGTTTACAACAGCCAAGACATGGAATCAACCTAAATGTCCATCAATAGATGATTGGATAAGGAAAATGTGGTACATATACACCATGGTATACTACTCTGCCATAAAAAATAATGAAATTCTCCCATTTGCCTCAGCATGGATGAGCCTGGAGAAACTTATAACGTTGAGTGAAATAAGCAAAGCACAGAGGGATAAATACCACATGTGCTCACTCATATGTGGGAGCTAAGAGAGAAAGAAGGAAGGAAAGAAAGACCACAGTTGTACATTGGACTTGCAGAGAGAGAGAACATACCTTGGGTTACAAAGTGAAGTTGGGGGTAAAGCAGGAGATGGAAGGAGGTTGGGGATAATTAGGTGGGAGACACAGGGTACAAACGCAATTTGTGGTAATGGGCATGCTGCTAGTATGAATCTGGCCTTCACATATTGGACACGAGGGGTGACAATCAACTTTCTATCTCATGGATATTCATAACCAATAAATAATCAAATATCTTAAAATTAGCAGGAACATATAAAACCCAGAGTTTCTTTAAATTTCACTAATAGATGTTATTGTAAAAATTTTGCATTATTTCTAGCCTATTTTAGTTTTAATTTATCTAGCACTATTATGGAATATCTATGATGGGAAAATTATTTATTAAGATTATTTTTTTAAGTATAGTAGGTTTTTAATAGGTAGATTTATTATGTTATTTATAATTTATAAATTTCAGAGTATTTATAAATTTCATTTCAGAGTAGTTAAAGGCAGCTTTGGGTCTGACAGGGTCAAGGCCTACAGGTGTACATGTAATACTATACTAACATTTTAAAATTCTTGCTCTGCATAGAGATAAGAACTTTTCATGTACTGTATAATGTCTGTTGTTTCTCACAAATAACATTTTGAAATCAATGTGTCTATTACCCATGTAGGCTGTGGGCCCTCAAGTATTGATAATATAATAGATATTTTAAATTAACTTGTTCAAGACTGAACTCCTGAACTTTCTCCCCAAACTGACCGTCTCAGTTAATGTGAACTTGATGCTTCAGGGAGGAATAAATAAAAACAAAACATCAAAACCAACCAAACAAATAATAAAAATATAATAGAACACCAATACTTCAATTCATCCTTGATATCTGTCTTATTCTCATAACTCAATCTATTAGGAAATGTTATTGATTCTACCTTCAAAATAGACTCTAAATATATCCAAAATCCAACCCACTTCTCAACACCTCCACTCTACTTCGGTTCAGGAGCCAAACTCTTTCTCTTTCTTAAATTATTTCAATAAGCTTCTAACCGATTTCTTTGCTTCTACTCTTGTCTTTGAAAGTCTATTTTCAGTATAGCAATGGCTCTGGTAAAACATAATTCAGATCTTGACCAGTTCCTGTGCAAAGTCCTCCAGTGGCAACATTTTTCTCTGTCTCTGGGTAATAGTAGAAGTCCTTACAACAGTCTGCAAGACTCTGCATCACTGGCCTCTGTGACCTCTGTAATTTTATGTCATGTTTCTCTGCCCTTGTCCCTTCACTATAACCACATTGGCCACCTCGCACGTCTTCATCTATATCTCAGGGCCTTTGAATTGACTGTTTTCTCTATCTGGAAGGTTCTTTCCACAATAATTTCTCTTCACCTTCAATTTAGTCAAATGTTTGCTCAAATGTTTCCTTTTCTTTAAAGCTTATATTAACCATTGTATTTACAATTGCAAAGACACAATCTCTGATGCCCTAGACCCTGCTTTATTTTTTCCTCACAATATATATTTAGCTTTGTCAAAGCAAACATTGCACCCAAAAAAGTCAATAGGTAAGAGAGACTTTATTCAAGGCTATTGCAATAGGGGAGAGAGATCAAAACAGTCTGAACTCAGTCTTACAAAGGACTAGAGGGTTTTTAAGAGCTGTGGTTGGTGGGATCATAGGCCATTTATGTTTGCTTATGGATCTTACCCTAAGGAAAAGTAAACTTTCTTATAACTTCATGACAGGAAGTAGTTTTACAACTTGGACCAAGGTTGTCACCTAAGTCAGTTTCCTACCCTTCTACAGAGACTGGGAGACAGGGGCACTATCTTTCTCAACAATTACATTTCAAAATGTAAAGAACTACGTTTTGGAGATAGACAGTCTTGGGTTGTAAAACTGGCAAGAGGCTATGAGAAAATTTATATACAAAGGGACAGAGAAGGAACTTGTAATTGCAAGTTTTCTAAAGTAAATGATCTGAGAAAAAGGAGGGGAGGGACTTCTGTGGTTAGTCCATCCATATTCTGTAAGGACATTGGAGAAAATTGGTCAGGGAAATAAGAAAGGCAACAAGAAGCCTGTCTAAAGTTTATTCAAGCTGAAAACAATGTTGAGACCATCTTAGTCACTTTTTGTTGTCTGTTCTCCCTGTTCCCTATCCCACCCCCTAAAATGTACATTCTGTAGGGGCAGGGGCTTTTTGTCTGTTTTGTTTACTGCTGCTTAAAAAAGAAGTGGGAAAAATTTATAAAAGTTTATACTGCTGGGTGCAACTAAGGTAATAATATAATTTGTGCATTTTAATATTGGTAAAAAATTTAAGTCAAGAATTTGTCATGAAAATATGTTAATTTGAAAGACTAATGTTGGAAAGAATAAAGTTAGTTTAATTTATAATGGTTGAAGACTAGATGTGTGTAAACATTAGTAAACACTAGTAGGCATCTTTTCCATAAAATTGTTCACAACCTGTTGGTCCATCTGTTCTCTGACCTGCATTTATTTCTCATCATACCGTGGACTAATATTGAGTTAAAAAATGTGTGATTGTTCTTTTGCTACAATGCCTTTTCTTCATTCTTTGTACTTTTTCTTTTTACAGCTACTGATTATCTGAGTACAGTGATAAAGTGATTAAGATGCTTTTATATGTGCTACAAGATTTTATGAGTGCAACTTATAAACAAATCTAAACATTGCAGTCTTGCCCTACAGTTGGGCCATACTGGGGCTCCTGGGGATGCAGTGATATGACAAAGGGGGAGGTTGTTGTGAAGTTGGTACATAAACTCTGACTTAGGCTTGTCTTTAGAAAATGGCAAATATAAACATTAGAAAAAATTATACATTCTCTCAAAATATAATTTTATTAGTGAGAGAAAAAAGATTGATCTAAATCAAATAAGCTGCACCCAATTCAAAAGAAACTCAACTATTATGAGGAAATAAATTACCATATGGCCCAACTATTTTAGATTTTCTTTAACCATCTTGCTACTTACCATAACATGTTAACACAATACATTAACAAAAAAGGGGGAAAACTCAATAATTTATTAAATTAAGTATTATGTTCTATTTGTTATATTTTTGAGTTGTAAGGGTTTATTGCAAACATTTATATGTTGGGAAGTCCAATTGTCTGATAATAATTTGAACTTAGAATATGCAGAAAGCATTTATGTTAACAATAATGTACATTTAATATATATTTAGAGATTAAGTACTGACAAGAAAACATTATGTGTAGTTTTCTGAACATTTCTGAAACAAATGATTGTATTAAACCTGAACAGAGTTTATTGGCAAAAGTTCTTGGTACTTTATAAGAAAGACAAATGAGGCCACCAAAAAGGTAAGTGATTTGGCTAATGTCACATAACTAGTTAAATAGGAAAGGGGTACTAGTTAAATGAGAAAGAGGGTTTCAAGTCTGGTGCTGGGGTAGATATTGCATAAGGCTCTTGATACATGCTAGAGTGCAGTACCCATGTGACTTAAGAAAGCTGTGTCAGTGCTGACTTCTCATTTATTTTGTGCCCCATATAACTTTTAAAACTTATCTTCTGGTCCTAAAGGGTGTACTTTGTTGAGGGAGATTAATATTACCACTATCATTTAATATTATCTTCAAAAAACAAAGCCACCCGCATTACTCAAATCCTCTGATGCTTATATTCAGAATAGGCATATTCTAATTATCAGCAAATAGTTAACCTTACAGATTCTTTTTAATTGATCTTAATTCTTAATTGATGAGCTATAAATATGCAAAAGAGCTTCTAAATGAGAACTACACTTATTTTTCCTTGAGAGAATGATTACAACACAATTTAACATTCTATGAAATATTCATCAGTAAAGTAGTCTCTTTGCTACTAAAAACAAAAAGAAGCTAAGGCTTGAATTCTATAGTTTATCTACAGAAAGGAATTTCAAATGCATTTTGAAATGCTTAGTTTTAACTCTTTTCCATTTTCTGAAACTCTCTAGAGAAAATCTGTGTGAGTTGTGAAGAAAACTATTAAAATCAGAAAATTGATCTGCAGTTCAGCAGCCAATGAGACCTTTTACTGATGCTCTTAGATTGTGCAAGCTAGTCTCAAATCCACCACATTTTGAAAGGAAAGACATGTGAATTATTTGAATAATCTGTACTTTTTTCTATAAAAATTATTTTAGAAGTGATTCCTATTTTTTGTATTCTGAAAAACAAAAAGAAATCTAATAGATGATGAGAAGACATATGGAAACAGATTAAATAAAAACGTCAGAACTGAATGAATTTTTTATTAGATATATAAATCTTCTGTTCTTTTATTAAGTCCTGAGAAGATTTATTAAATTTTCCTTTATTTGAGAAACACTGCAGAATTGTAATAAAAAAGATGGATGGATTTTAATGCAGTTTTCATAATGATCCAATGGGTTGATTGCAGCAGTTTGATGTAAGGATTATAGAGATATTATGAAAAAAAGATTTATTTTTAAATTACAATTTTTGAATGTAATAATAGGTTCTTCAGTACATTCACTCATCATTAGACACTGGGCTTTCTCTTTGAAATCTTTCTATTAATAATCAATTTTTATTTTAGATAAATTTTAAGGGGTACATTTGTAAAAACATTCATCAAAAACTCAAAAATGAAATAACTTGAAACCATTGCTTTCTTCCTATGT
This sequence comes from Galeopterus variegatus, assembly GCF_000696425.1. NCBI lineage: Eukaryota > Metazoa > Chordata > Mammalia > Dermoptera > Cynocephalidae > Galeopterus > Galeopterus variegatus. Next base: position 48,025 of record NW_007728371.1, read on the forward strand.
ATACAATGATAGACATAATAAATAAAATAAAATATTGTTATTTACTATAATCATATTTTTGAGGCTGTTTTTCACTATACAATATAATATACTTTTTATTTGGGCTCAGAGAAAACATTTTCTTTATTTTCGAGCCCAAATTTGTAGTGCTTTTTATAAAGCTCTCATTTCTTTTACCTTGCCAGCATTGTAAATTGTGAATTGTGAATTGTTTGTGGGGATGTGTGTGCACATGTGTCCCTGGAAAACACAGAATCACATATGTAAGAAATATATGTTTCTTAATTAGAAACAGTAAAGGGCTATAACATATACCACTGGCAATGGGGAGGGGTGGTAGGCACCATTCTGCTTCCATTTTTTAAATTGATTACCCAAATCAATAATGTTCCAGATTCCATTTAGAAAAACCTTCTATTCTCCCTATCGGCTCACTGATTCAGTCACGTGGACTGAACTGGAACTGTCTTCTTTCGTCCATTCGACAAACATTCATGTCAATCCCTCTTGTAGATCTTGTAGCTATTGAAGTAGAAAAATCGGAAAATTTTTTCCCCTCATAAAATTTATAATTTAGAGAGAGAAGTAAAACAATAAACAAACAAATAAAGGTATATGTCAAGTGATAATAAGTACAATGCCATTTACTACAGAGGTTAAAAGAATATGGAGAGGCTGTCACACATGGTATTCAGGAAAGACCTCTGATAAGGTGGCATGTGTGAAGACCTACAGGAAATAAAAGTTTGAAATATGTGAATATCTGGAGGAATTTGCTTGGTTTAGTCAGTGTGGCTAGAATGGAGTGAAGTGGGTGATAGTAGTAGAAGAAAAAGAATCAGATCATGGTTAGTTTTACAGGCCATCATGAGGACTTTGGCTTTTCCTCTGAGTGCTATAGGAAGCTATTGGAAGGTGTTGAGCAGTAGAGCATTAACAACTGATTTGTGTTTCTAAGGATCATTTTCAGTGCTGTTTGAAGAACAGGTGTTTGGAGTGCAATGGTACAGACTAGAGTTAGAATACTACTGGAATTACCTAGGTTGCTGGAAGTAGAGGTGGTTAAGATACGGTTGATTCTTCTGATATATTTTGAACCCGTGTTGATTTATTAGATGTGAGATGTGAAAGAAAGAAAAATGTCTCAAAGACCACACCAGCTTTGGAGCCTGAACAACTGGAATAAGGAAGTTGCCATGTTATTGAGTTAGGGGAGACTGTGGAAAGAGCAGGTTTGAGATGGGTATTTAGAGTTTTCCTTGGGCATGCTAAGTTTGAAATGCCTGCTAGACTGCAAAGCAATTTCAAGTAGGCATTTGGGTAAAAAGTTTGGAGTACAAAGAAGAAGCCCAACTGGAAATGTGAATTTGTAATCATCCAAGTACATATGATTTTTAAAGACATGAGACTGCATGAAATTTTAGTAGATATCGAGAAAGAAGACATGAAAACCACATCAAAGTTTAGAGAAAAAGAAATACCACATGTTTTCACTTATTGGAGGGAGCTAAAGGTGAATGAATCAATTCACACACATACATACACACACACACACACACACTCTCACACACACACACACAAAAAACAAACAAACAAGAACAACAACAACAACAACAAAAACCGGGGGGGGGAGAGGAAGATATAAAAACCACAATTATTTTATTTATTTTATTTATTTATTTATTTGTTTTTGAAGTTCTTACAACAAGCAAATGGAGGGGATACACTTGGGTGGGAGGGGGGAGAGGGAAGAGGGAGGGAGGTTTCGGTGATGGGACATAATAATCAACTACATTGTATATTGACAAAATAAAAATAATAAAATAAATAAAATAAAAAATAAAGGTGTTGAATAAAGGGGAACCAGCAATTTTTAAAAAAATTTAAATCATTGACTAGGAGACAAAACAAGAGAAAACAAACTTCCTGGATAATATAATTGATGAAATGATGAGCATTTCTGTTTGGGTTTCCTTGAAACAAAGTCTGGGGTAAGGATTGGGAAAGAGCAGTTTATTTGGAAAGTGAACATGAAGTTTGGATGAGGAAATGGGAAGTATGTATTGGGAAAGTTCAACATAAAGGTGCATTATTAATCTGGTTACCAGTGTGGGAATTCAGAATTAGCTGATGACTAGAGCATTTATGCACCAGCTTCCATTCTCCGTTGATGGAGGATTGCTCTCTGAAGCATCAACTCCCTTATCTTACCAGGCTGCACATGTGTATGGGCTCCTATAGCTCCATGAAGCCCTTGAGAATGAAAACAGATTAAAATCTGGATTTAGCTTGAGGTAGGATAGTTCTAGATGATTCTAAACTTGCACAGAACTCTCTATCACTACTGCAGCTGAAAGCAGAACTGTCAAGGAAATGGAACGTGGAGATAGGTCATGTGGCACCAAGATAAATTGCCAAAGCATCTGACCCAAAGTAGCCAATATTATTTAGTATTTTACCCCCATAACGACAGTGATGAATTCATGATTGGAAGCAGGACCCAATCTGTGCCAGAGTATTTTTCTGATTTTTTAAAAAAAATTTGTCCTGTATGGAGATTTCCTTTGCTTTCTAGTTGTGGATGTGTGAGGATGTAAATCCTTGGCCACTTAAAGTCATTCTCCTACCATAGTGAAAATACTATGCAGTTGAAAAGTATCGGTAAAAGAGAAAAAAAATATGACTTTATAAAGATAGCCTTTAAAGTATTCCCATCTTTCAATCCAGAAGCTGCTTATTCTAGAGCTGCCCTCATCTTCATGCTTCGTAATGCTGGTTTTCTTTAGTCTGAGCTACTCCAGTGTTTCTACAGTAACTCTCACTTATGATTAACTTATGTTGCACTGCATTGCTGTGACTAACAATTAAGAGAATCCTAATATATTCAAGAAATTTGTCATGCATTACATTTAAAAATATTTTCTATTTTTGCTTTTATATTTATCCCAAACTCCTTAGCTACTCATTCTTAATTATTTACTATTAATGCTGTATCTTAAGAATTTTCATAAGCCACTTTAATTTCGTGGCAAAATATAATAGGTTATGAATAAATTTGTAAAAAATCAATTAAGCTTCCATCATAAAAATAGCTTCAATTAACATAAAGCACAACAAAATAAAACTTACATATTATTATATTAGCTATAGACATTAAATCAATGAAAATAATAAATTATTGTTTCATTATGTTTCCTTATAGGTGGTGGTTCATTACAGATAGAAGATAAATTTACCATGATACAAATCATAGGGTAGGCCTCTTCTTGAATACACCTAAATGAGTTTATTTGGTGGTTGGTGTGGGATAAATAAATAAATAAATAAACAAACAAACAAACTCATAATAGAGTCCCACAGATTAGACCTGAAAACTGCATAGTATTAAAGCTTCAAATTTTAGGGAAACAAGTATAGAACAGAAGACATCTGCAATGAGAAAACTATTTTCTTCCCAAAGATAATTTGTTTGTGTACTTGGATAACTAAATTATTTCAAGGTAATGATTATTATACTCTAGTTTGCTAAACCAGAGTTATATGATATATAGTTTTAACACTGGATTCAGATAATTTAATTTTATTTTAGTGTTCCGTTTTCATGGGGTACTAATGTACACCCGAGTGACTTCTGGCAATTTTATATAATAGGTCAGCTACTAGACGATATCGATGAAAGGGCACTGGCACATAGCTAGTAAGAGCGTGGCTGTCTAAGTTAATACCCTTACCCCCCCCCACCCCCCGTCTTAGTTTTCCTTGGGCAAGCTCCTTAGCCTCAACTGTATCTAATTTATAGGAATGTGTGTATTTAATGAATCAACACATGTTAAACAGTGCCTTGAATTTAGTAAATGGATAATAAATGTTCGCTACTATGTCCTAATGATGATGATTAATGGTAAAGGTAATGAAGAACATTTTAATTATTCCATATCAAACTCGGCTCCGGGACTTTTATTCACTAGACTTTTGGTAAGAATGCACTATTTTCTAAATCTTAGTCTTCTCTCTCTCTTGATTTATTATCTTATGCTGCATGATATCTTGCAGTAATTTATTCAGAAACAATTTATGGATGGTAAATCTTTTTGAGAACTGGTATGTCTAAACAAGTTTAATCTGTTCTCTCACTTTAGTAATCATTTGCTAGTTTTAAATCTTTCTATTTGTATGTTTTTCTGATGTGTCGGAATCTCTGTACTAGGGTTCCATCCTGTCCCATGAGATTCTTCACTCAAGTTTCAGTTTATCTTTCAGGCTCTTGTTACAATCTTTTCTGGTTGGTAGGAATAAAGTTGACCCATGTTCAGATGGCATCTGCCACTGCTTGGAATGTATGCCATTAATCCTTAAAAGTCACTTATATCACTGTATGTGAGTGACCTGCAACACGAAACAAAAATGACAAAAAAAAAGCATTATTGACAATGGTGAATAAAATCGGTCTGAGCCTAGTTGAACTTGAGCTAGTCTATTTATTCAAAAACAATTATAAAACACTAATAAAAATATAAAAGAAGCTAAAGACATGACTAAATGTAAGGTTTTGATTTTTTGCTGGGAAGATTAAATATAGTAAAGATGACACCACTCCTAAGTTAATATAAAGACAAGTCTGTCCTAACTAATATCCTGTGGGGTATTTCATAAAACTTGCATCAAAGAAAGTAAAGTACAGGAAAAGTAGGTAAACGTTTGTTTGAGGTACTGATGGTAGACTTTCTCTTCAAAAATTTTGGAGTATATTATAATTTAACTTATATAACGTGTGGTATTATATCTAAGTAGAAAAAACCAATAATATATGTTTTCCGAAAATTAATGTTTCCAAAAATTAAAAATTTTATCATAAGATTATAGAACTGAAAGTAAATCAACAGTTACATACTGAATTTCATTAAGCACAAATTAGTATAATTAAAGAATGAAGAGCATGTAAAATACATCTCATACTATATAGCATAATATATGTTGACAAATAAATTACATATATTAAAATAAATTAACAAAAATTATTTTTATAGACACTTAATGAGGATACACATATTTTAACAAATCAGAAGAATGGTTATATATTATATTCTAGTAAAATAATATACAGAGTAAAATATAATAAAAACAAATATTAAAATGAAAACAAGAAAATGAGAAAAATGTGACAAATATGACACAGAATAGCTATTATCTAAATGCAAAAAATATATTCAAATATGTTAGTGTAATGGACCAATAATGCTTGAGAAGTAGAAAAAGAAGCATTTAACTGAAATATATATTATTGTTAGATATTTGCATGTCTGCCTATACAAATATTTTGTAAGCTTCCTGAGTCAGAATTTATACTAGATTAGTATTCTTATCCTAAAACAATTAATAGAATGTCATCTCTCACTAGGTGTCCATAATATTCTAGCTGATTTGAGTCAACAAAGTGAATAAGTTCAAAGTATAAAAGATACTCATGTCCTCACTAGACAATTTTTAAAAAAAGCTAATGAAAATAATTGATGGAGTTTGGATGTGTTGTCCCCTCCAAAACTCATGTGGAAATTTGATCTCCAATGTGGCAGTGTTGGAAACTGATTGAGTCATGGGGGCGGATCTCTCACTAATGGATTAATGCTCTCTCTGGGGGAGGGGGATTAATGAGTGAGTTTTCACTCTATTAGTTCCCCCGAGAGTTCGTGCTTAAAAAGACCCTGGCACCTTTTCTCTCTCTCTCTTGCTTCCTGTCGCCATGTGATCTGCTTGTACCCCTTGCTGCCTGCCACTTTCCACCATGAGTAGAAGCAGCCTGAGGCCCGTGCCAGATGCAGCTGTCCCAGAATCGTAAGCCAAATAAACCTCTCCTCCTTACAGATTACCCAGTCTCAGGTATTTCTGTTATAGCAACACAAAACGGACTAAAACAATAGTGTTATATAAGAATCAGTAATTTTCTTGCAAACGATGGAGTTACTCTGGCAAATTTAAGTAAATAAAGGATTGTTTAGCCATTACATGGAGTAGCTCACATATTCAAAGGAAAAGCTACTGACAGAGGTTCAATAAAGGCAGAGAGTAATGCAGCTCTGGGGATCTAAATACCCAAACTAAAGCACAATCTTACCAGAGTGCACATCTATCAGGATGAATCAATTGAAGTCATTTTTAGCCTTTAGGTGAAGTTTAATGTTTGAGAAGCCTACTCAAACCATGAGAACTTAGAGTAAAGGGGAAGACTGATTTTGTGAAATATCTGACTATTACTGGAACAGTGAGAAATACACTGGACAATCCAAAGAGCAATAAAGGACAAGTACAGATACCATTACTTACCCTTTAAAATAATAAAAGTAAATTATATATAATTTAGTGCTGTGGTGATGTGGGAAAACAGGTATACTTATTTGCTGATGGCAGCACTGAGAATTTCTATAGTCTTTTAGGAAAAAATTTCTTAGATGTAATATGAGCTCAAAAATCACTCATATATTTCACCATTATGATACTACTTGAGAAATGTACTCCAAAGAATTCACACTCCACTTCCTCTCTCATTTTATTGAAACATTCTTAGGAGTTATAGTTATCATCGTTAATATGAAAACAAAACAAAACAAAGACAAACAAACAAAAAAACCTACTCAAATGGCCAATAAGACATGGCTTAGCAAATTATTATACATTCTGCATAATATGAGATGATAACTCTGTAAGCAATGTAAGTCCCTCAAGAGAAGGTACTATATAATCTTTATTTTCTTTAAAAAAAAATGCTTTTTCTAATCACATGGGTAGTACAAGGCTGTCCCACTTCCAGTATGGTCTAGTAAGCTTTTCACAGACTATTCCTCCCAAAGATAAAATTGGACATATCATAAACTCTGGACAAATTATAAAGAGTAACAATCAAAAGTCACTAAAGAATAAATAAAAACAGGTATACACTAAGAAGAATTTGCTCTTGGATAAAAGTAGCAGCATCAGTTGAATAACCTATTTTTATGAATTTTATTCTGAGGGTAGTTTTCACTTTGTGCCATGTAGGGTATTTAAAGCTCCACTGAAAAACCATTGGTCTTATTGGCTCAAAGAACCAAAGGACAGGATTTGGGGAAACATATCCACAGGAAAGTAAGGAGGAAAATATAAGAGATTGCCTGAGAGGGGGAGCCCCAAATTCTGTGTGTAAACTTTGCCCCAATACCTGGCTGATTCCTGGCTATATGTATTAGCTTCTTATTGCTACTATAACAAACCACTACACACTTTGTGGCTTAAAGCAACACAAATTAATTATTTCACAATTACAAAGGTAATAAACTTGAAAAGGGCAAAATCTCACTGGGCAAAAGTCAAAGTGTTGGCAAGGCTCTAAAGGAGAATCCATTCGCTTGCCTGTTCTAGACTCTAGAAGCTAACCAAATGCCTACGTTTTTGACCTTCATTTTCCATCTTCAAAGCCAGCAATATTTCATCTTTCTGACCGATATTCCATAGTTACATCTCCCTTTGACTTCGATCTTAGCTGGAAAAGTTTCTCTGGTATTTTTAGGCTGCATATGGGCATACCAGGTGACTCAGGATAATACTCCCATCCTCAAATTATTAATTTAATCAATCAGCAAAGTCCCTTTTTAAAATGTAAGACAAGACACCATATGCATAGGTTCCATGGATTAGAATATCTTTGGGAGGCCATTATTCTGCTAATCACATCATACATACAAGGTACAACTTCAAGCACCCAGCTAGGTCTCAAAGAAACAAACAAGAATTTGAGCTTCTTCCTACCACAGGAGAGATTGAGTTTTATAGTTGCGTTCAGCTTAGTTAACTGTGTGCTTAACATTTAAAAAAAAATGAGACACATTTCAAAGTTCAGGATAATATCCAACATTACTTGAATTACAAAGGAACTAGAAAACACGATATGCTTTTAAAAGAGACAAGCTATCAATTCCAAATCCTAGATAACATAAATGCTGGAATTACAGACAAGGATTTTAAAGCAGTTTTTATACCTATGCTCAAGGACACAAGGAAAGATATGCTCACAAAGAATGACAAGATAGGCAATATCAGAGACATAGAAATTATACAATAGAACCAAATACAAATTCTAGTACTAAAATACATGTATACTGCGTGTTTCTTTTTTTAATATTCAAATTGGCAATTGATTGAACCCTTTTTATTCCCCTCCTCTCATGAAATAACCCTAAAAATGATTTTTTAAATTCTTATTCTGCTTCTGAAATTGTGAAAATGTGAAAGGACTGGGAACTTTCAGAAATTTCTGTAATATATGAAGCAGAAGTCAAGTTGAAGGAGAAGGTCACTAATGCTGAAACACCTATGATGTCATACCAGAAAAGCAATGACTTCCAGAGAAAGATGCAATAACTTACTCCCAATATGTCGCAAGCTGAGGGATGTAGTTGCTGAGAGTAAAGGCTTTGGGTGGGGAACTATGTGCAAATTGAGAGGGGACAAACTGAAGAATATTGGGTGACCTTAGCAAATGCATTTCAGTGACTGCTCATCTTCAGATTTTACTGAACAACTCAAAAGGTAGAGTGAGGAATTTGACTATATAGGCTCCTGATAGTGCTAGTGTGGAGATGAGAGAAGACAAAATCTCTAAGTAATTTCATCTTGTCACAATATTTGGGAGTGAAAAACACAAAGGCAATCAGTTTTGAGTATAACCCTATCTCCCACTCATAATTATAGCTTTCACTGAATGAAATCACTTCTAAGAAAACTGGCAAGGCTACAGAAGAACCTGGCCGCCAGAAGACCTGGCTGTAGCATTTTATTCCCAACTTTACTTGCTAAGGAATGGGCATTAAATGAATTTAGCTTTAATGCTGAACAAGCCTTATCATCACCCCTAAAGACTGATCAGATGATCCTGAAGCCCATAAAAGAAAATCAATGTAATAGGGATTTATACAATTGCTGAAGGAGTTCAAGCAAGCTATCAATATGTCAACATGACCCAGTTTTTCTTAATCAAACGTATGCATAATAATCCTGAGAAGCTTTCTCAAAATACAATGGATAATAAGTTGTGTCCAGGCAAGTGCATTTTTAGAAAAAATAAAATTCTCAGGATGTGATTATGAAGCACAATGTATTTTGAGAACTACTGATATAGATTGTCATTTGCACATATAAGCAGATAATAAAAAATCAGCAGATTTATGAAAAGAAGTGGAGGTCCAAAAAAGAAAAATTAAACTGACCCAGTGTAGAGGTTGGGGTACTCATGAAAAGAGAGGCTGTAATAAGAAGTATCACAGATTGGTGGGTTAAACAACAGATATTTATTTTCTCACAATTCTGGAGGCTGTGAAGTCCAAGGCCAAGACTTGGTTTATGGTGAGGGCCTTCTTCCTGGCTTGTAGACAACCACCTTTTCATTTTGCCCTTACATGGCAGGCAGAGAGAAGAGAGAGAGAGAGAGAAATGAGATCTTCCTTTTCTTATAGAGCTACAAATGCCATCATGAGGGCCGCACCTTCATGACCTCACCTAACCCAAATTACATCCCAATGACCCATCTCCAAATACCATCACATTGAAGGTTATGACTTCAACATATGCATTTTGGGGAAGGAGTGACACAATTCAGTTCTTAGCATAATTTAATTTGTATTCTCAGTGTGATTCTAGATGTCATTAAATTAAACAATCCAGAATAAGCTGTAGTGAAAAATAAAGCCTGGGAGTATCTTTTCTTTTACAAAAACAGTGCAGGAAATTCTAGTACCATGATTGAAAACCAGTGCAATAGAGAAAAGATAGGGAGAGATGGAAAATATTGTCATTTGGAAAAAAATAGGAAAAGAGAAAACAAAACAAGAAAGCAAAATAAATACAAAATATTGAAAATAATAGGAGAACTAATATCAAACATGTGTAATTACAGCAAATGTGTATAGGCTAAATAGATGCTTTTTTAAAGAGGCTCATCCTGCATAAAATAATGTAAAAAATATTTTGAAAAAGCCATAACCAAATATATGAAAAGGCATAGTATTTGCATATAACCTATGCACATCTTCCCACATACTTTAAATCATCTCTAGGTTACTTATAATGCCTAATACACTATATATGCTATGTAAATAGTTCTTACACTGTATTTTATTTTTATTTTTATTTTGTCAATATACAATGTAGTTAGGCTTTAAATCATCTCTAGGTTACTTATAATGCCTAATACACTATATATGCTATATAAATAGTTCTTACACTGTATTTTATTTTTATTTTTATTTTGTCAATATACAATGTAGTTAGTTATTGTGTCCCATCACCGAAACCTCCCTCCCTCCTCCCTCTCCCCCCTCCCACCCAGATGTGTCCCCTCCATTTTCTAGTTGTAAGAACTTCAAAAAAAAAAGTTGTGGTTGTTAAATCTTCCTCTCCCCCACCCCCCGGTTTTGTTGTTGTTGTTGTTGTTGTTGTTG